>NW_027139571.1:0-151486 GCF_035084215.1 Heptranchias perlo | reverse complement strand
TAGGGAATGGAGAGAGAGAGAGAGAGAGTGTAGGGGGAGGGAATGGAGAGAGAGAGAGAGTGTAGGGGGAGGGAATGGAGAGAGAGAGTGTAGGGGGAGGGAATGGAGAGAGAGAGAGTGTAGGGGGAGGGAATGGAGAGAGAGAGAGAGTAGGGGGAGGGAATGGAGAGAGAGAGTAGGGGGAGGGAATGGAGAGAGAGAGAGTGTAGGGGGAGGGAATGGAGAGAGAGAGAGAGTGTAGGGGAGGGAATGGAGAGAGAGAGAGAGAGTGTAGGGGAGGGAATGGAGAGAGAGAGAGTGTAGGGGGAGGGAATGGAGAGAGAGAGTGTAGGGGGAGGAATGGAGAGAGAGAGAGTGTAGGGGAGGGAATGGAGAGAGAGAGAGTGTAGGGGGAGGGAATGGAGAGAGAGAGAGTGTAGGGGAGGGAATGGAGAGAGAGAGAGTGTAGGGGGAGGGAATGGAGAGAGAGAGAGTGTAGGGGAGGGAATGGAGAGAGAGAGAGTGTAGGGGGAGGAATGGAGAGAGAGTGTAGGGGGAGGGAATGGAGAGAGTGTGTTGGGGGAGGGAATGGAGAGAGAGAGAGTGTAGGGAGAGGGAATGGAGAGAGAGAGAGAGAGAGTTTTGGGGGAGGGAATGGAGAGAGAGAGAGTGTAGGGGGAGGGAATGGAGAGAGAGAGAGAGTGTCGGGGGAGGGAATGGAGAGAGAGAGAGAGGAGGGGAGGGAATGGAGAGAGAGAGAGAGTGTAGGGGGAGGGAATGGAGAGAGAGAGAGAGGAGGGGAGGGAATGGAGAGAGAGAGAGAGTGTAGGGGGAGGGAATGGAGAGAGAGAGAGAGGAGGGGAGGGAATGGAGAGAGAGAGAGTGTAGGGGGAGGGAATGGAGAGAGAGAGAGAGAGTGTAGGGGGAGGGAATGGAGAGAGAGAGAGTGTAGGGGGAGGGAATGGAGAGAGAGAGAGAGGAGGGGGAGGGAATGGAGAGAGAGAGAGAGTGTAGGGGGAGGGAATGGAGAGAGAGAGAGGAGGGGAGGGAATGGAGAGAGAGAGAGAGTGTAGGGGGAGGGAATGGAGAGAGAGTGTAGGGGGGGGAATGGAGAGAGAGAGAGTGTAGGGGGAGGGAATGGAGAGAGAGAGAGTGTAGGTGGAGGGAATGGAGAGAGAGAGAGTGTAGGTGGAGGGAATGGAGAGAGAGAGAGAGAGTGTAGGGAGAGGGAATGGAGAGAGAGAGAGAGAGTGTAGGGGGAGGGAATGGAGAGAGAGAGAGAGAGAGAGAGTGTAGGGGGAGGGAATGGAGAGAGAGAGAGAGAGAGTGTAGGGGGAGGGAACGGAGAGAGAGAGAGAGTGCAGGGGGAGGGAATGGAGAGTGAGAGAGTGTAGGGGGAGGGAATGGAGAGAGAGAGAGAGTGTAGGGGGAGGGAACGGAGAGAGAGAGAGTGCAGGGGGAGGGAATGGAGAGAGAGAGAGAGTGTAGGGGGAGGGAATGGAGAGAGAGAGAGAGTGTAGGGGGAGGGAACGGAGAGAGAGAGAGTGTAGGGGGAGGGAACGGAGAGAGAGAGAGTGTAGGGGGAGGGAATAGAGAGAGAGAGAGTGTAGGGGGAGAGAATGGAGAGAGAGAGAGAGAGAGTGCAGGGGGAGGGAATGGAGAGAGAGAGAGAGAGTGTCGGGGGAGGGAACGGAGAGAGAGAGAGAGAGTGCAGGGGGAGGGAATGGAGAGAGAGAGAGAGAGAGTGCAGGGGGAGGGAATGGAGAGAGAGAGAGAGTGTAGGGGGAGGGAACGGAGAGAGAGAGAGAGTGCAGGGGGAGGGAATGGAGAGAGAGAGAGTGTAGGGGGAGGGAATGGAGAGAGAGAGAGAGAGTGTAGAGGGAGGGAATGGAGAGAGGGAGAGAGAGAGTGTAGGCGGAGGGAATGGAGAGAGAGAGTGTAGGGGGAGGGAATGGAGAGAGAGAGAGAGTGCAGGGGGAGGGAATGGAGAGAGAGAGAGAGAGTGTGTAGGGGGAGGGAACGGAGAGAGAGAGAGTGCAGGGGGAGGGAATGGAGAGAGAGAGAGAGTGTAGGGGGAGGGAATGGAGAGAGAGAGTGTAGGGGGAGGGAATGGAGAGAGAGTGTCGGGGGAGGGAATGGAGAGAGAGTGTCGGGGGAGGGAATGGAGAGAGTGTGTAGGGGGAGGGAATGGAGAGAGAGAGAGTGTAGGGAGAGGGAATGGAGAGAGAGAGAGAGAGAGTGTAGGGGGGAGGGAATGGAGAGAGAGAGAGTGTAGGGGGAGGGAATGGAGAGAGAGAGAGTGTAGGGGGAGGGAATGGAGAGAGAGAGAGAGTGTCGGGGGAGGGAATGGAGAGAGAGAGAGAGGAGGGGGAGGGAATGGAGAGAGAGAGAGAGTGTAGGGGGAGGGAATGGAGAGAGAGAGAGAGAGGAGGGGGAGGGAATGGAGAGAGAGAGAGAGTGTAGGGGGAGGGAATGGAGAGAGAGAGAGAGGAGGGGGAGGGAATGGAGAGAGAGAGAGTGTAGGGGAGGGAATGGAGAGAGAGAGAGAGAGAGAGTGTAGGGGGAGGGAATGGAGAGAGAGAGAGAGTGTAGGGGGAGGGAATGGAGAGAGAGAGAGAGGAGGGGGAGGGAATGGAGAGAGAGAGAGAGAGTGTAGGGGGAGGGAATGGAGAGAGAGAGAGGAGGGGGAGGGAATGGAGAGAGAGAGAGAGTGTAGGGGGAGGGAATGGAGAGAGAGAGAGTGTAGGGGGGGGGAATGGAGAGAGAGAGAGTGTAGGGGGAGGGAATGGAGAGAGAGAGAGTGTAGGTGGAGGGAATGGAGAGAGAGAGAGTGTAGGTGGAGGGAATGGAGAGAGAGAGAGAGTGTAGGGAGAGGGAATGGAGAGAGAGAGAGAGAGTGTAGGGGGAGGGAATGGAGAGAGAGAGAGAGAGAGTGTAGGGGGAGGGAATGGAGAGAGAGAGAGAGAGAGAGTGTAGGGGGAGGGAACGGAGAGAGAGAGAGAGAGTGCAGGGGGAGGGAATGGAGAGAGAGAGAGTGTAGGGGGAGGGAATGGAGAGAGAGAGAGAGTGTAGGGGGAGGGAACGGAGAGAGAGAGAGTGCAGGGGGAGGGAATGGAGAGAGAGAGAGAGTGTAGGGGGAGGGAATGGAGAGAGAGAGAGAGTGTAGGGGGAGGGAACGGAGAGAGAGAGAGTGCAGGGGGAGGGAATGGAGAGAGAGAGAGTGTAGGGGAGGGAATGGAGAGAGAGAGAGTGTAGGGGGAGAGAATGGAGAGAGAGAGAGAGAGAGTGCAGGGGGAGGGAATGGAGAGAGAGAGAGAGAGTGTCGGGGGAGGGAACGGAGAGAGAGAGAGAGAGTGCAGGGGGAGGGAATGGAGAGAGAGAGAGAGAGAGAGTGCAGGGGGAGGGAATGGAGAGAGAGAGAGAGAGTGTAGGGGGAGGGAACGGAGAGAGAGAGAGAGTGCAGGGGGAGGGAATGGAGAGAGAGAGAGTGTAGGGGGAGGGAATGGAGAGAGAGAGAGAGAGTGTAGAGGGAGGGAATGGAGAGAGGGAGAGAGAGAGTGTAGGCGGAGGGAATGGAGAGAGAGAGTGTCGGGGGAGGGAATGGAGAGAGAGAGAGAGTGCAGGGGGAGGGAATGGAGAGAGAGAGAGAGTGTGTAGGGGGAGGGAACGGAGAGAGAGAGAGTGCAGGGGGAGGGAATGGAGAGAGAGAGAGAGAGTGTAGGGGGAGGGAATGGAGAGAGAGAGTGTAGGGGGAGGGAATGGAGAGAGGGAGAGAGAGAGTGTAGGCGGAGGGAATGGAGAGAGAGAGTGTAGGGGGAGGGAATGGAGAGAGAGAGAGTGTGTAGGGGGAGGGAATGGAGAGAGAGAGAGAATGTAGGGGGAGGGAATGGAGAGAGAGAGAGTGGGGGGAGGGAATGGAGAGAGAGTGCAGGGGGAGGGAATGGAGAGAGAGAGAGAGTGTAGGGGGAGGGAATGGAGAGAGAGAGTAGGGGGAGGGAATGGAGAGAGAGAGAGTGTAGGGGGAGGGAATGGAAAGAGAGAGTGTCGGCGGAGGGAATGGAGAGAGAGAGTGTGTCGGGGGAGGGAATGGAGAGAGAGAGAGAGAGTGTCGGGGGAGGGAATGGAGAGAGAGAGTGTAGGGGGAGGGAATGGAGAGAGAGAGTAGGGGGAGGGAAAAGAGAGAGAGAGTGTGTAGGGGGAGGGAATGGAGAGAGAGAGAGAGTTGGGGGAGGGAATGGAGAGAGAGAGAGTAGGGGGAGGGAATGGAGAGAGAGAGAGAGAGTAGGGGGAGGGAATGGAGAGAGAGAGAGAGAGAGAGTAGGGGGAGGGAATGGAGAGAGAGAGTGAGTCGGGGGAGGGAACGGAGAGAGAATGTGCAGGGGGAGGGAACGGAGAGAGAGTGTGTAGGGGGAGGGAACGGAGAGAGAGTGTGTAGGGGGAGGGAACGGAGAGAGAGTGTGCAGGGGGAGGGAACGGTGAGAGTGAGTGTAGGGGGAGGGAACGGAGAGAGTGAGAGAGAGAGCAGGGGCAGGGAACGGAGAGAGAGCAGGGGCAGGGAACGGAGAGAGAGCAGGGGCAGGGAACGGAGAGAGAGAGTGTCGGGGGAGGGAACGGAGAGAGAGAGTGTCGGGGGAGGGAACGGAGAGAGTGAGAGTGAGTGTAGGGGGAGGGAACGGAGAGAGTGAGAGTGAGTGTAGGGGGAGGGAACGGAGAGAGTGAGAGTGAGTGCAGGGGGAGGGAACGGAGAGAGTGAGTGTAGGGGGAGGGAACGGAGAGAGTGAGAGTGAGTGTAGGGGGAGGGAACGGAGAGAGTGAGTGTAGGGGGAGGGAACGGAGAGAGTGAGTGTAGGGGGAGGGAACGGAGAGAGTGAGTGTAGGGGGAGGGAACGGAGAGAGTGAGTGTAGGGGGAGGGAACGGAGAGATAGTGAGTGTAGGGGGAGGGAACGGAGAGAGTGAGAGTGAGTGTTGGGGGAGGGAACGGAGAGAGTGAGTGTAGGGGGAGGGAACGGAGAGAGAGAGTGTAGGGGGAGGGAACGGAGAGAGAGAGTGCCGGGGGAGGGAACAATTTGCAGGGCGATGGGGAAAAAGCAGGGGAATGGGACTAACTGGATTGCTCATACAAAGAGCAGGCATCGGCTCGATGGGACGAATGGCCTGCTTCTGTGCTGTAACCATTCTATGATTCTATGAGCTCAAACGCCGAGCCCCAGCAAGTCCCACAACTCTCTCGTCACAGAATGGAACATGGTACCAACTGAGCTCCGCACAGGTCAGTCAGCATCTGAGGATCAATGGTTTGGGTGGGATCCTGAGTCAGGTCTGCTGTGTATTGTCAGCAATTTATTTTATTCAAAGTACAGAGGCTATTTTGTCAACATTTCTTAAATTTAAAACTGAAAAACAGTGTGCACACACACATAAGGAATTTAAGGTGAAATATTAGTGAGCATTCCTGACACATTGTGTCAAGGACTATCTGGAAAAAATATACAGCTGGATACCCAGACAAGAATAATCTCCACCGTGTGGAACAAGAGGAGAGGGAGGCATTTCAATGTGTTTCCTTGGGTAGGTGAGTATTTGATGCAGTGAAATCAATCACCATGTTGAAGAGTCTCCAAACCAAACTGAGAAATCCATAAGAGATAGAAGCAGGAGTAGGCCATTCGGCCCCTCCAGCCTGCTCCGCCATTTAATGAGATCATGGCTGATCTGATTTTTACCTCAACTCCACTTTCCTGCCCTTTCCCCATATCCTTTGACTCTCTTGCTAATCAAAAGTTTGTCTAACTCAGCCTTGAATGTATTCAATGACTCAGCCTCCACAGCTTTTTGGGGTAAAGAATTTCAAAGATTCACGACCCTCTGAGAGAAGAAATTCCTCCTCATTTCCATCTTAAACAGGCGACCGCTTATTCTGAGACGATGCCCCCTCGTTTTAGATTCCTCCATGAGGGGTAACATCCTCTCAGCATCTACCCTATCGAGTCCCCTCAGAATCTTATATGTTTCAATAAGATCTCCTCTCATTCTTCTAAACTCCAATGAGTATGGACCCAAACTTGTTCAATCTTTCCTCAAAAGACAACCCTTCCATACCCGCAATCAACCGAGTGAACCTTCTCTGAACTGCCTCCAATGCAAGTATGTCCTTCCTTAAATAAGGGCACCAGAACTGTACGCAGCACTCGAGGTGTGGTCTCACCAGCACCCTGTACAGTTGGAGCATGACTTCCCTGCTTTTATACTCCATCCCCTTGGAAATAAAGGCCAATATTCCGTTTGCCTTCCGGATTACCTCTGCACCTGCATGTTGACTTTTTGTGTTTCATGTACGAGAACACCCAGATCCCTCTGTACTGCAGCATTTTGTAGTATTTCTCCATTCAAATAATATTTTGCTTTTTTATTTTTCCTCCCAAAGTGGATGACTTCACATTTTCCCACATTATATTCCATCTGCCAAATTTTTGCCCATTCGCTTAACCTGCCAATATCCCTTTGCAGACACTTTGTGTCCTCATCACAACTTGCTTTTCAATTCAAGTGGGCTTTTTCAAGAGACAGTAATATTCACACGGGCTTTTTCAAGAGACAGTAATATTCACACGGGCTTTTTAAGGAGACAGTAATATTCGCACAGGCTTTTTAAAGAGACAGTAATATTCCCACGGGCTTTTTAAAGAGACAGTAATATTCACACGGGCTTTTTAAAGAGACAGTAATATTCACACGGGCTTTTTAAAGAGACAGTAATATTCACACGGGCTTTTTAAAGAGACAGTAATATTCACACAGGCTTTTTAAAGAGACAGTAATATTCACACGGGCTTTTTAAAGAGACAGTAATATTCACACAGACACTGTGCTCACGTTCTCCCAGCCCCAATGGAGGGGATTCACCGGCACACAACACATCCCACAGACTCACAGTTCCAGCCCCACAATCTCAGCACCGGCTGTACTGGGAACACACAGCTCACAAGAGGGAGGATTCAGTGGGGAATTGAGGGGAATCTGATCTCCCTTCTGTCCATTAAACTGTTGCTCCCTGTTCACTCTGAATTCACCAACACTCCCTCCGGACCCGGGTCTGAGACTCGGACCAATTCCGAGCTGTGAGGAGGGAACAGGAGCAGGAACTCGACCCTCGAATCCCTCGCACTGAACCCGGACTGAAGAAACAGCACCGGGAAATAAAGGGTCAAATCATCAAATAAAGGGTCAAATCATCAAATAAAGGGTCAAATCATCAAATAAAGGGTCAAATCAACAAATAAAGGGTCAAATCATCAAATAAAGGGTTAAATCAACAAATACAGGGTCAAATCATCAAATAAAGGGTCAAATCAACAAATACAGGGTCAAATCATCAAATAAAGGGTCAAATCATCAAATAAAGGGTCAAATCAACAAATAAAGGGTCAAATCATCAAATAAAGGGTTAAATCAACAAATACAGGGTCAAATCATCAAATAAAGGGTCAAATCATCAAATAAAGGGTTAAATCAACAAATACAGGGTCAAATCATCAAATAAAGGGTTAAATCAACAAATAAAGGGTCAAATCATCAAATAAAGGGTCAAATCAACAAATAAAGGGTCAAATCAACAAATAAAGGGTTAAATCAACAAATAAAGGGTCAAATCAACAAATAAAGGATCAAATCAACAAATAAAGGATCAAATCATCAAATAAAGGGTTAAATCATCAAATAAAGGGTCAAATCAACAAATAAAGGATCAAATCATCAAATAAAGGGTTAAATCATCAAATAAAGGGTCAAATGAACAAATAAAGGATAAAATCATCAAATAAAGGGTCAAATCAACAAATAAAGGATCAAATCATCAAATAAAGGGTCAAATCAACAAATAAAGGATCAAATCATCAAATAAAGGGTTAAATCATCAAATAAAGGGTCAAATGAACAAATAAAGGATCAAATCATCAAATAAAGGGTCAAATCAACAAATAAAGGATCAAATCGTCAAATAAAGGGTCAAATCAACAAATAAAGGATCAAATCATCAAATAAAGGGTTAAATCATCAAATAAAGGGTCAAATGAACAAATAAAGGGTCAAATCATCAAATAAAGGGTCAAATCAAAAATTCCTGATCCCGGTTTAAGATTATAAACAAACCTGGGAATATTCCCGCTCTCCCCCTGATCACAGTCCGCTGCTCGATGGCGGCGCGGGGGAGCGGGAGCGCGCGGGGGGAGGGGGAGCGGGAGCGCGCGTGGCGGTGAGCGGGAGCGCGCGGGGCGGGTGAGCGGGAGCGCGCGGGGGGAGGGGAGCGGGAGCGGGGGCGGGCCCGCGCTGCGAGTTGTGAGCTGAGAGTCAATGCCGTTGATTGTGAGTAAATTGTAATCGGCTTCTGATCAGATCCCCCGACATGGAGCGCGGTCAATCCCCCGCTCACTGGGGCAGTGACCCGAATAGACCGCGAATGGCCCAGATTTGATCCCGGGCTTCTGATCAGTTCCCTTGAGGTTTTGGGCTTTTGGTGTGAGGAGGGGAGGGGAGGGGAGCGGGAGAAATGATCCCGGGCCTTGCTCCTGATCACTCTCATTATCCAGGGACTCCTGCCGGAAACCAGGCCTGTCTGGATGTTCCCCGAGGCCGGCAATGATGCCTCGCCCCCCTCCCCCAGACATCCTGCTCAAGTCTCCTGTCTCCACTCCCCGTCGAGGCTCATCCATCAGCGCTCATTTGGATGAGGTGGGGTCGGACTGCCGGGGCCTCGGGAACCAAACCCCAGCCTCTGTCCACCTTGTCTTCAGGGAGAAAGGATTAGGAGAGAAATCCCATTCTCTTTCCTCACATAACAAACCCCAATCCTGGCCCAGTATTATAGTCCAGGGACTGTCATTACACACAGGACTCATGCAGCAAACCAAAGGCACTTTCACCAACACCACCTTTTATTAAACAACCGTCTCACAGGATTTAGAACCACATTTTGTACAAAGGATCATAAATAAAACAGCACAAACTGAATCTGTTGAAGTGTTTCCCTCAGTAATGAATGTGGGTGTGAGCCGGGGCTCAGTGTGAGCACTCTCGCCTCGGGAGTCACAATGTGATGGTTCAAGTCCCACTCCAGGGACTGGAGCACTAAATCTAGGCTGACACTCCAGTGCAGGACTGAATACTATTTATCCCTCAATCAACACCAGGAAAACACATTATCTGCTCGTTATCACATTGCTGTTTGTGGGATCTTGCTGTGCACAAATTGGCTGCTGTGTTTCCAGCTCACAACATTGACTGCACTTCAAAACATACCACGGGTTAGATTATGAGGAGAGATTGCATAAACTAGGCTTGAATTCCCTGGAATATTGAAGGTTGAGGGGTGATTTGATTTAGGATTTTGAAAGGAATTGATCGGGTGGATAGAGAGAAACTTTTTCCGCTGGTGGGGGATTCGAGGACAAGGGGACATAACCTTAAAATCAGAGCCAGGCCATTCAGGAGAGAAGTTCGGAAACACTTCTTCACACAAAGGGTGGGAGAAGTGTGGAACTCTCTCCCACTACAAGCAGGAGATACTCGCTCAATTAATAATGAAGGAATATGGAGCCAAGGCTGGTAAATGGAGTTAGGATACAGATCAGCCATGATCTGATTGAATGGCGGAACAGGCTCGAGGGGCTGAATGGCCTACTCCTGTTCCTATGAGAGACAGAGCACGAGTGAGAGAGAGAAATAAAAAACAGGCTCGGGCTGAGCTGTGATGCTCTCCACGGTCAAATATCCTGCCAGTACTCGATGTCCAAGTTTACATATGAATGCTGGCCACGTGAGGGTGAGGGACTGGAGGCAAACACTGCCTGTTGGGCTGGAACTAGACTTTGGGTTATTGCCTTCTGAGGAGGAAGAGGGTGGAAATTAATCATAAAAATTGGGGGGGGGAGAGAGAGAGGAAAGATTATAATAAACACGTGGACTTCATTATGAGAAGATGGAGTTTATGATCTCTCTTTGCCCCTCTGATGAACCTTTTAACTTTTTCTGTATATTTTTCTATTCCTCCCAGAAATCTCCTTCACCTTCCTCTCTGCAGGATTTGTAAAGGTTATTTTTTCCTCTTTATATCAGTTTTAATTTGTTTCTTCAACCATTTTGGGTCTGGTCTGAGCTGATTAGTTTTCGGTTTGTGTTTACTGAGCCCAGTTTGCTGTATTCTGGATCCAGATTGTAAAATTGTAATCTTGTGTTTCTGATTTTGTTTCTGAACTGCTGCTGCAGGCCTGAAAGGGTTAATCTTCAGACAGAGTCAATCAGGAAATGAAATTAACACCGTCACTCCCTACACTGAGTGTTTATAAGAATTTCACTTCCTGCTCTGGTTCCTCGCTCTCTCTTGTTCTGTGTGAAAGCTGCTTCAGGTGCTGTAGGAATGGAGCCCGGAGCTTTAGAGGATGAATTAACCTGTGCTGTGTGTCTCCAGGTGTACCAGGACCCGGTGGTGTTGTCCTGTCAGCACAATTTCTGTTTGAAATGTATTGAGGGAGTTTGGGCCCAGACACCAGGCCCAGAAGGGTTTGAGTGTCCTCAGTGTCGCCGGAAATTCAACCCCAGGCCCAGTCTGGAGAGAAACTTCACGCTGTGTAATATTGTGGAAAAATACACCCGGTCACAGCCTCCTGCTGATTCAGCCCGTGTTGTGTGTGAGTCCTGCATCGAGAATCCATCCCCAGCTGTCAAGACGTATCTGAAATGTGAAGCTTCCTTTTGCTCCCTTCATTTAAAACCACATTTACTGAAAGAGGCCTACAAAGATCACACCCTAATCGAACCTGTGGCTGATCTTACAGACAGGCAGTGCGTTGACCATAAGAAGGTTCTTGAATTCTACTGTAAAGATGATGCAGAGTGTGTGTGTGGTTCCTGTATAATAACAGGGAAACATAAATCCCACACACTGCTGAGCCTGGATCAGGCACAAGCTGCAATTAAGGTGAGTGACACAATTCCTGATATTAAATACAGTGAGGGAGAGTTTTCCTGTAGAGCTCAGTCATTCACTGTGTGGGCACCTGTGAGAACTGGCACTCCATGGCACAGGGCTGTAGAGCAGAGCATGTTGTAGCCCTGTGTAACACTGGGGTATTCTGCCATCTGACCAGCAGGGAGAGGACCATCACCAGTGGGGGGAGTGAGGGACACCCACGGGGGGAGACTCAGGGGCTGGGGGGAGAAACTGTTTCTCACAACAAGAAGGAATTGGTGTTTGAGAAATGCTGGTGTGACTGAGTCTGTCTCCCTTTCCCCTCGGCTGATTCCTGGAAATGGAGGAGCTGAGTCCGTGTGAAAATGCAGCACACGGTGAGTCAGTGTGAAAAGAAGCCGGTGTGTGTGTGGTTCCTCAGTTTATACAGGGCAGGGAGCGCCTCTTTACTGAGAGTCACAGAAGGGAATATTTCTGCTCAGGGCCCAGACACTGAGAATCCCCCAAACCACTTTCTATCCACACCCAGTGGCGTCACTCCTGGAACGGAATCATTTCCCTTTTACATTCCAGTTTGAATCCCTTTTAAACACTTTCCAATCACCTTTACAGGAAGAATTGGAGAGCGAAATCGAGAGTCTTCGGGGAGTCCAGCAGAATGGTTCCAGCAAACAGCGAGACTTGGAGAGATCAGAAGCTGAAATAAAGGTGGGTAAAGTGGGACTGGATTTAGAAAGGGTTTCTCTCCCCACTGAGTCAATGAGCACATCAGAAACAGGCCTTCCAAACCAGGCTGGTTGTGTTGGGGCCGAGTCACTGATTACACTGAGTTCCCCGTGTGTTTGATGTGAGGGGGAGCTGCTTAACTCTCCCTGCACCTCCCAGGGAATATTATTACATCACTTGGGCACTGGATTGACTGAAACAGACACAGTCAGAGGCTGGGAGTTGGAGACTTGCCCTGAAGCCTGTATCAGATGAACATAGAAAGGAAGAGGAAGAAAAGACCATTAGCCCCAGCGAGCCTGCCCCATGCAGACAGGGTTCAATCACACACACCACTGATCCACCCCGAACCATGGACTCACCTGGGAAAGGCAAACAGAAGAGAGAAAAAACACCTGCAGACAATTCAGGACAAACTCTGGGAAATTCCTCCCCAGTTCCCTTTTAAAGGGTGGGAGTAACTCCATACCCCCCACATGTTCAGGGGGTCTGTTCCAGAGATCGAGGACTCTGGGGTCTAACCTAACTCTGTGCCTATGGATTTTATACACAGGCCCTCTAGTCCTACCATCCCGATCCATCTCAAGTACCTCACCCAACGAGTGAGTCCAATAATCCCTCGATCATTTTAAAAACCTCAATCATGTCCCTCTCGGCCTGTCTTTCTCTAAATCGCCCTCCCTCTTGGAGCCGATTCTCAGAACAAAATCCGTCAGACTACGTGTCATTCTGGCCACCGTCCTCTCCAGAGCCTCAATCTCCTTCACCAGGTGTGGGCACCAAAACTGGACCCATCACTCCAGGTGTGGATGGACCAGGTGGCAGTGCCATACACAGTCTAAATACAGTGCTCTTTCTATTAAACTCAAGGCTCAAGGCAACACTCGTTAAACTCTGTTTTCTCTCCCAGTAGACCCCCCCCACTGCTTGTCTATCTTTAACGGGTGATCGAGTAGTGATCGAAACAAACTGTCCCGTCCCTGGAAAGTGCCGTGTGCTCAGGGTAAGAGCTGTGTGGAAGGGCCGTTTGTAATGAGAGTTGGTTTGGGTTTCAGACACGAATCAATGAGCTGAAAGGAAAGCTATCGAAGAGCTTCTCTGAATGGAGGAGACAGCTGGAAGAAGATGAAGAATACGCACTGAAACTGATCGATGAGGAGGGGCTCTGAGCTCTCTCTCAGATTAGAAGCTGTTCTGAAGCATTAAACAAGAGGATGGAACAGATTACATTAATAGATGGAGAAACCCAGAGTCTGGTACAGAAGGACCATCTCTCCTTTATTCAGGTACATCTTCAATATAAACAGGGCCATGTCTGGGGAATGGGGCGTTTCTGTGAGGCTGGTGAGAGGGCTGAATTGTTTGAAGATTGTTGGTGGGGCCCAGCATTGGCGCTGCCCCCTCGGCCCTGCCCTGGGAGTGTTGGCGCTGCCCCCTCGGCCCTGCCCTGGGAGTGTTGGCGCTGCCCCCTCGGCCCTGCCCTGGGAGTGTTGGCGCTGCCCCCTCGGCCCTGCCCTGGGAGTGTTGGCGCTGCCCCCTCGGCCCTGCCCTGGGAGTGTTGGCGCTGCCCCCTCGGCCCTGCCCTGGGAGTGTTGGCGCTGCCCCCTCGGCCCTGCCCTGGGAGTGTTGGCGCTGCCCCCTCGGCCCTGCCCTGGGAGTGTTGGCGCTGCCCCCTCGGCCCTGCCCTGGGAGTGTTGGCGCTGCCCCCTCGGCCCTGCCCTGGGAGTGTTGGCGCTGCCCCCTCGGCCCTGCCCTGGGAGTGTTGGCGCTGCCCCCTCGGCCCTGCCCTGGGAGTGTTGGCGCTGCCCCCTCGGCCCTGCCCTGGGAGTGTTGGCGCTGCCCCCTCGGCCCTGCCCTGGGAGTGTTGGCGCTGCCCCCTCGGCCCTGCCCTGGGAGTGTTGGCGCTGCCCCCTCGGCCCTGCCCTGGGAGTGTTGGCGCTGCCCCCTCGGCCCTGCCCTGGGAGTGTTGGCGCTGCCCCCTCGGCCCTGCCCTGGGAGTGTTGGCGCTGCCCCCTCGGCCCTGCCCTGGGAGTGTTGGCGCTGCCCCCTCGGCCCTGCCCTGGGAGTGTTGGCGCTGCCCCCTCGGCCCTGCCCTGGGAGTGTTGGCGCTGCCCCCTCGGCCCTGCCCTGGGAGTGTTGGCGCTGCCCCAGGATGGAGTGCAGTGAAATGTGGGATTATTGCCCATTCCTGTGACTGGCCCCACCTACTGTTATACACTGAACTCTTTACTCTCAATCCCAAATTCACTCTTTGGTTCCATTGGGTGTTGATTTGTTTGTTGACTGATTTGATCTCCTCTCTTTATTCACAGAACTCGAAGCAGCTCCTTTCCAGGTAAGTTCCTCTCAGTCATACAGTACCTGCTGCTGATAGGGAACCTTCCCCTGTATCTGGGAGAAGAGTGAAAGTAGAATCACCGCTTGGAAACCTTCCCAGATAAGATGCTTTCAAATGGTGGGAATAATTCTCAATTTGCTTTATTAACGTTGTTAGATCATGCACATATAGCTTATACGTCTGGTTAGATATAGGCATGCAGTTTACAGCAGGTTATACAGTTTTATACCCAAACTAGGATTTAAACGCACACTTACTAGGTTTCTCTGACACTCCCTGAGTGGTCACAGAATAGAAAGGATATTATATTACCCGTAAAGGAGAGCTGACGCTGGCCAGGCGTTCCGTTCTTTCTTTCTTGACGTTGTCTCCACGTCCCTGACGTTGGGTCTTTTCCACTTCCGCGATGGTCAGTCTCCGGAGTCTCGCACACTGGCACCAAGCCTGCAATTCTCCAGTCTTATTTCCAAGTCTGTCTTTTCGAATGATGCTGTCTTCTCCTGTTGGCTTAGATTTGCTCGAGTGGTCGGTGTCATCCCCTGATTGGCTCTGTTCCAAGGGGTTAGGTAGCATCACCTCATTACTCCTTTTCCAAATAAGGACTGGTGTCTCATCACAGCCCCTTTGTCTCTTAGAAGCGTAGCTAATTCAAACCGGTTCCGGCCAGCTCAGACCAGTGACTGAACTCCAGGTTACTTCAGTTCAAAAGTTACTTTTGCCTGAGTGTTAGCAATTCGGAATAAACTCAGTAGTTTTTTTGCAGCCCCGGCCAACAATTCTCATCCTTGTTTTAAATCCCTCCATGGCCTCGCCCCTCCCTGTCTCTATAACCTCCTCCAGCCCTCCAACCCCCCGAGAATCATAGAATCATAGAATGATAGAAATTTACAGCACAGAAGGAGGCCATTTGGCCCATCATGTCCGTGCTTGCCAAAAAAGAGCAATTCAGCCTAATCCCACTTTCCATCTCTTGCTCCGTAGCCCTGCAGGTTACGGCACTTCAAGTGCTTGTCCAAGTACTTTTTAAATGCAATGAGGGTTTCTGCCTCTCCCACCCTTTCAGGCAGTGAGTTCCAGACCCCCACCACACTCTGGGTAAAAAAACTTCTCCTCAACTCCCCTCTAATCCTTCTACCAATTACTTAAATTCTATGCCCCCTGGTTATTAACCTCTCTCCGAAGGGAAATCGGTCCTTCCTATCTGCTCTATCCAGGCCCCTCATAATTTTATACACCTCAATTGAATCACCTCTCAGCCTCCTCTGTTCCAAAGAAAACAACCCCAGCCTATCCAATCTTTCCTCATCGCTAAAATTCTCCAGTCCTGGCAACATCCTCGTAAATCTCCTCTGTACCCTGTCCAGTGCAATCACATCCTTCCTGTAACGTGGTGACCAGAACTGTACACTGTACTCTAGTTGTGGCCTCACTAGTGTTTTATGCAGTTCTAGCATAACCTCCCTGCTCTTATATTCTGTGCCTCAGTTAATAAAGGAAAGTTTCCCCTTTGCCTTCTTAACCACCTTATCTCCCTGTCCTGCAACCTTCAGTGATCTGTGGACATGCACTCCAAGGTCCCTCTGTTCCTCTACACTTCTCAGTATCCTACCATTTATTGTCTATTCCCTTGCCTTGTTTGCCCTCCCCAAATGCATTGCCTCACACTTCTCCGGATTGAATTCCATTTCTCACTTTTCTGCCCACCTGACCAGTCCACTGACCAGAGAACGCTGCGTTCCTCCAATTCTGGCCTTTTGTTCATCCCCGATTTCCTTCACCCGAACATTGGTGGCCGTGCCTTCAGTTCCCTAGGCCCTAAGGTCTGGAATTCCCTCCCTAAATCTCTCCGCCTCTCTACCTCTCTCTCCTTCCTAAAGATGCTCCTTCAAACCTACCTCTTTGACCAAGCTTTTGGTCACCTGTCCTAATATCTCCTTATGTGGCTCAGTGTGAAGCATCTTGGGACATTTCACTACTTTAAAGGCGCTATATAAATGCAAGTTGTTGTTATTGAGTGACCTGGGCTGTTCCATCGGTGTGTCGAGCTTCTCAGGAACCTGTTAGACAGGAAGTGAGAGAGAGAGAAACCTGCAGTGACCTGTATCTAACCGAGGCTTCCGAAAGGCTCCATGTGTGTCAGTGACAGCTTTATTCCATTGGGTCAGTAAGTGCTGTGTGATTGGCTTGTTCCATCAACCAGCCCATGGAGAAATGAGGAGAGGGGCAGGTCCCAGTGTCAGTGACAGTAAAATGTGTTGTGATTGGCTCATTCTATCCACTAACAGAGAAATGAGTCAGTGCTGAGATTTCCCAGTAATGTCACTGTGATTGGACCCTCTGGCCACGATTTTATCTCCGAGGTCCGGGTGGGTTGGGGGCGTGGGGCAAACAAAATCGGGGATTTCCGGAGCGGGAAGGAATCCCGGCTCCAACCCGCTGAAAAACACGTCCGACTGGCTGCATTCACCAGTATATCCGAGGAGGAGGCACATCACCATCCTCGCCAGGCACGGCCTGCAGATCCACCACTTGCAGCTCCACAAGACAGAGGTACGTCACAGGGACCCGCACAAGAGCAGAGAGGGGAACAACAGAGGGCCTGACATCGCAGGAGGCACTACCCTCGTGAGAGGGTCCACAGACCGAGGCTGAGCTTCCTGGACCTCTCTGAGGAGCAGTGCATACGGAGGCTGAGAGTGAGTCACCAGGTGGTCGCAGACATCTGCAGCCTCCTTCATGCAGAGCTGCTCCCGGCTGGGCCTGGTGGCATCGCATTGCCCGTCGCAGTTAAAGTCACCACTGCCCTTAACTCCTTCACCTCCGGATCCTTCCAGGGTGCCACCAGTGACATCATCGGGGTCTCCCATTCGTCTGCCCCCAAGTGTATAAGACAGGTCTCCGATGGTTTGTTTTGCAGGGTGTCTCACCACGTCAACTTCCCCATGGACGATCTCAGCCAGACGGAGAGGGCAGTGGGTTTCCACTCACTGTGCTGGCTTCCCACGGGTACAGGGTGCAATTGATTGCACACACGTAGAAATCCGAGCACCTCCACACGAGCCAGGACTGTTCACCAACAGAAAGGGATATCACTCCCTCAACACGCAGCTCGTTTGTGATCACCGGAAATGATTTCTTCACGTGTGCACCAGATTCCCTGGCAGCTGCCATGATTCCTTCATTCTGCGGGAATCCAACATCCCGGCCCTCTTCCACGCACCAAACAGACTTAAGGACCGGCTCCTCGGAGACAAGGGAAACCTCCTGCAGACGTGGCTCATGATACCTGTGAGAAACCCCATCAGCGAGGCACAGAGTCAGTACAACGACAGTCACATCACCACCAGGTCTGTCATTGAACATGCGATGTGATGGGCTTCAGGTGCCTGGGTCGATCTGGGGGAGAGCTTCAATACGCACCAGCGAGAGTGGGTAGAATTATAGTCGTCTGTTGTGTCCTGCACAACATCGCGCAACAGAGAGGATTACCAGTGGATGAGGCCCCAGCCATCAACATTGAGGAGGAGGGGCAGGAGGACGAGGATCAGGACGAGGAGGGTGGCTGCTCATGAGGCCAAGGAGTCACTGATATTTGACCGATTCTCCGAAGGACATTTGCAAAGTGAGGATAGTCCAGTCCTCAGACCACCTGGAACGAGCACCACCAACACCAGCACCCCCAGCCCACACAAAACAGTCCAACAACCACACATACACCCACTGTAAACACACCCACTGGGTGGCATCAAGTCTCACCGTTCATGATGAAGCACATGAAAGGGCCCGATCACAAAAGGGACTCAAGAATGGGCAAGATGTGGCAGTAGTGGTGAGAATGATAACATTTAATGTGAATTTAACAAAAACCAAATATAAATGATAAACCTGACAGTCTGTCAGACACTCTTGTGCAAACCCCCGGTGATCACAAAACCTTCACCTTCCTCTTCCTCCTACTTCTACCTGGTGCATCCCCTGTGGCTGTAACAGAGGTAGTGGCAGGTTGCTCAGATTCATACCCTGACTGTTAAGATGCTCTCGGCCGACGCTCTCTGGGTTTTGGAGCCCATGAGGGCCCCTCCAAAGACTGCTCCACCTGCACCTGTGCAGGGGCAGACTCGGCCACCTGGAGAGGAGGCAGCATTGTGGGTACTGGTTGAGAGGGGGGCAAAGGGTGAGACATGGGAACGCTTTGAGTGGTGTCCCCACTTCCATGTCCCCTTTTGCCAACATCCCTCTCCTGGGTCAGGGCCACATCACTCCTACCACCCTGCTGACAACAGTTTGGAGGACATGTGTGATGCCTGGTAAGGCCACTTCTAAAGTTTCTGTCTGCCTGTTTAAGGTGGCAGACATGTTGGCATCCAGAGTCCGCACGCCCATCGTCAGGGCCTGAATGGACTCATTTGTGAGCCGTGCTTGAAGCTCAATGGAGGCTCGCCTTCTCTCCATCGCAGACATTCCCGCACTTACCTGTGACAGTATCTCAGATATTCCCGCACGTACCTGTGACACTATCTCAGATATTCCCACACGGACCTGTGACACTATCGCAGATATTCCCGCACGTACCTGTGACACTATCTCAGATATTCCCGCACGTACCTGTGACACTATCTCAGATATTCCCGCACGTCCCTGTGACACTATCTCAGATATTCCCGCACGTCCCTGTGACACTATCTCAGATATTCCCGCACGTCCCTGTGACACTATCTCAGATATTCCCGCACGTCCCTGTGACACTATCTCAGATATTCCCGCACGTCCCTGTGACACTATCTCAGATATTCCCGCACGTACCTGTGACACTATCTCAGATATTCCCGCACGTACCTGTGACACTATCTCAGATATTCCCGCACTTACCTGTGACACTATCTCAGATATTCCCGCACGTACCTGTGACAGTATCTCAGAGATTCCCTCCTGTACCTGGTCCACCATTCCACTAATGCAGGAGTTGGACTCCTCCATCCTCTCCGCTATTGTGGAGAGTGTGCGTGGCACCTGTTCCAGTACCTCGTAAATGTGCTGCTGTCCCTCGATCATTCTCTTTTTAAAGGATGGTCCCCGGAGTTCAGCATCTGCGTCCAGCTGAGCAGAGCCTGGAGAGGAGTGCTCCCACCGACACGGACTCTCCACAGCTGCCTCTGCCACCAGTGCCTGCTCGTGCTCACTTGTGTGTGGTGACTCACTCGGTGCCAACCCAACGAACTCACTACTAGGACCCATCGAGGTGTGAGTATCTGTGCTGGTGGAGGGCTCACTAAGATGTGACGGTGCACCCTCAGAGGCCGGGAGCTCCTCTGAGGAATCGCCCTCTGCCATCACTTCGGTCGTTGAAGGGCCTGTGAGAGAACAGAAGGCAATATTAAGCATCATCACAGATGTGTCATGTTGCGATGAGCAGACTGAGGTGTTCAACATGCCAATCATTGTTAACATCAATTCATGTTGTGTGTGATGAATGTTAAAGTTGTGTCACCAGATGTTTGTGGGGGGCCAGTCTCGCCGTCCCCGATGGACAGGCACTCGAGGGTGCGTCTGATCTGCAGGGCCTCCTCCTCCACCTCTGTGAGGACCACTATGAGTTGTGGCCCCCCCTCCAGTCCTCACCCTCTCCCGTGTATTTTGAGCTCTTCTCCGACGAGGGGAGAAAGTACAGACGTGTGAGTGAGTGAGGGTGAAGTGGTCAGCCAATGAATGCATTGCTTTGGGTGAGGCTGACCGTGAAAGAGGTGCATCAGAGGTTGAGTATCAGACAGAGACATCACATTGGATGAGGATTGGGGTGAGTGGTAGTGGTGGGGGGACTAATGGGGAGGTGAGGAAGTGCTGAGGAAGTGAAGGTAAGTTGAGGATGAGCCTTAAGTGGGTGTGAGGAGTGATGTGATGGCAGTGCAGAGTGAGAGGGGGTGAGGGTGGGGGAGTGATGTGCACCACGGATTGCAGGAGAATCAGGAAGTGTGCTCACTTTTGCTGACCTGGTTAGGTCATTGAAACGCTTCCTGAACTGCACCCAAGTGCGGGAGATGTTGCTCCTGCTGGTCACCTCCTCAGCCACCTCGAGCCAGGCCTTCTTGGTGGCAGAGGCAGGCCACTTCCTCCTGTCCGCCGGGTAAAATATTTCCCTCCTCCTCCTCTCCCTGGCCAGCAGCACCTCAAGTGAGGAGTCATTAAATCGTGGAGCTGCCTTGTCCCTCTGCTGCTCCATTCTGCCTGGTTGTTCCTTTGTGCAGCAAAAGTCATTGCATCAATGGCCCTTTAAATACGGACACTCCCACTGACAGCAGGTCATGTGGGTGCGCAGTCCGCCCGCTGCGCAGCTTTCAGACGGCAAACCCGCCACCAACGTTAAGGGCCATCGATTAAGTCGCGATCGTGTGGGGAAAGGTGGGGATTAATTTTTCGGGTTTCCCGCGGGCCCCTTGACCCCCGGCTGGCATCCCACAGGCAGATTAAAATCATGGCCTCAGTGAGGGAATCCCTCCGATCCCAGGTCCCTGGGAGGCTGTTCCTTCTCCTCTCCTCACTTCACATGATTGTAGAGAGTGTGATCCTGCAGAGAGGGGGGAGCACAGACTGGAGACCCTCGGGATAATAATAATTATTAATAATGGAAAGATGAGGGCTCCAGTACAGAGAAACTGGACTGAACACAGACGGCTTTGAAAATCACAAACTGAGCTGAAGTGGCAGCAAACCAGGATCCCACTGCATGTGTGGAGATCAGTGTGAATGCAGGGAGACTGCAAATCCCGGGATTCTGCCATTTTCAGGATGGGTTGCTGCGGGGTCTCAGTACGAGCATTAGAAGGGGTGCAGGTTGTTGCACTGATCACTCGTTCCCCTTTGGGTTTCTGATCTGAAATGTCCCCACTGATAAAAACATTCTCTCCTCTTTCATTCCAGAGTGACTGAGACTCAGAGAGTCACAGACCCAGATGTTCCAGCGCTCACCCTGAACCTGTCCAATATATCTCAACTTATCCAGAAGAGGCTGAATGGATCGGAAAAGTATCACTCAGACATATTGGGAATCATTGGTGAGAACGTGCAGCTTTTCTCCAATATAAGGGACTGAGAGCAGGTCGGGTTAGTTGTGTTCAGACAGCTGGGAATATCCAAAATAATTCAGGAACTAACAAAGACACAGACACACACGCCCTGTCACAGAGACTCACACAGACGCACACGCCCTGTCACAGAGACTCACACAGACACACACGCCCTGTCACAGAGACTCACACAGACACACACGCCCTGTCACAGAGACTCACACAGACACACACGCCCCGTCACAGAGAGTCACACAGACACACACGCCCTGTCACAGAGACTCACACAGACACACACGCCCTGTCACAGAGACTCACACAGACACGCACGCCCCGTCACAGAGAGTCACACAGACACACACGCCCTGTCACAGAGACTCACACAGACACACACGCCCTGTCACAGAGACTCACACAGACACACACGCCCCGTCACAGAGAGTCACACAGACACACACGCCCTGTCACAGAGACTCATACAGACACACACGCCCTGTCACAGAGACTCACACAGACACACACGCCCCGTCACAGAGACTCACACAGACACACACGCCCCGTCACAGAGACTCACACAGACACACACGCCCCGTCACAGAGACTCCCACAGACACACACGCCCTGTCACAGAGACTCACACAGACACACACGCCCTGTCACAGAGACTCACACAGACACACACGCCCTGTCACAGAGACTCACACAGACACACACGCCCTGTCACAGAGACTCCCACAGACACACACGCCCCGTCACAGAGACTCCCACAGACACACACGCCCCGTCACAGAGACTCCCACAGACACACACGCCCCGTCACAGAGACTCACACAGACACACACGCCCCGTCACAGACTCCCACAGACACACACACAGACACAGAAAGTTATCAACACAATCAATAAATACACAAACATGGACAGATACTGGGATCACGGGAAGAGCGGGAATATCGCAAGGTCTGTTTATAATCTTACACAAGGATCACGGGGGCAGTGATTCATTTCTGTTTAACTCTTTGTTTTTCTCTGGTGTTTCTTCAGTCAGGGTTTAGCTCAGAGGATTCGAGGGTCGAGTTCCTGCACCTCTTTCCTCTCCACAACTCGGAATTGGTCCGAGTCTCAGATTCAGGGCTGGAGGGGGGTCCTGGGGAACTCACAGTGAACAGGGACTAACCGAAGGGACATAAGATTCATCCGAATTCTCAGGTGAATCCGCGGTACTGTTTGTAAACTGATGGAGGCTTTAATCAAGCTGTGGGCAGGATGGGACAGTAACAGGAAGGAGAGAGCCCAGGGCACACTCCTGTATTCAGGATGGAACAGTAACAGGAGGGAGAGAGCCCAGGGCACACTCCTGTATTCAGGATGGAACAGTAACAGGAGGGAGAGAGCCCAGGGCACACTACTGTATTCAGGATGGAACATTAACAGGAGGGAGAGAGCCCAGGGCACACTCCTGTATTCAGGATGGGACAGTAACAGGAGGGAGAGAGCCCAGGGCACACTCCTGTATTCAGGATGGAACATTAACAGGAGGGAGAGAGCCCAGGGCACACTCCTGTATTCAGGATGGGACAGTAACAGGAGGGAGAGAGCCCAGGGCACACTCCTGTATTCAGGATGGGACAGTAACAGGAGGGAGAGAGCCCAGGGCACACTCCTGTATTCAGGATGGGACAGTAACAGGAGGGAGAGAGCCCAGGGCACACTCCTGTATTCAGGATGGAACAGTAACAGGAAGGAGAGAGCCCAGGGCACACTCCTGTATTCAGGATGGAACAGTAACAGGAGGGAGAGAGCCCAGGGCACACTCCTGTATTCAGGATGGAACAGTAACAGGAGGGAGAGAGCCCAGGGCACACTCCTGTATTCAGGATGGAACATTAACAGGAGGGAGAGAGCCCAGGGCACACTCCTGTATTCAGGATGGGACAGTAACAGGAGGGAGAGAGCCCAGGGCACACTCCTGTATTCAGGATGGAACATTAACAGGAGGGAGAGAGCCCAGGGCACACTCCTGTATTCAGGATGGGACAGTAACAGGAGGGAGAGAGCCCAGGGCACACTCCTGTATTCAGGATGGGACAGTAACAGGAGGGAGAGAGCCCAGGGCACACTCCTGTATTCAGGATGGGACAGTAACAGGAGGGAGAGAGCCCAGGGCACACTCCTGTATTCAGGATGGAACAGTAACAGGAGGGAGAGAGCCCAGGGCACACTCCTGTATTCAGGATGGGACAGTAACAGGAGGGAGAGAGCCCAGTGCACACTCCTGTATTCAGGATGGGACAGTAACAGGAGGGAGAGAGCCCAGGGCACACTCCTGTATTCAGGATGGAACAGTAACAGGAGGGAGAGAGCCCAGGGCACACTCCTGTATTCAGGATGGAACATTAACAGGAGGGAGAGAGCCCAGGGCACACTCCTGTATTCAGGATGGGACAGTAACAGGAGGGAGAGAGCCCAGGGCACACTCCTGTATTCAGGATGGGACAGTAACAGGAGGGAGAGAGCCCAGGGCACACTCCTGTATTCAGGATGGGACAGTAACAGGAGGGAGAGAGCCCAGGGCACACTCCTGTATTCAGGATGGAACAGTAACAGGAGGGAGAGAGCCCAGGGCACACTCCTGTATTCAGGATGGAACAGTAACAGGAGGGAGAGAGCCCAGGGCACACTCCTGTATTCAGGATGGGACAGTAACAGGAGGGAGAGAGCCCAGGGCACACTCCTGTATTCAGGATGGGACAGTAACAGGAGGGAGAGAGCCCAGGGCACACTCCTGTATTCAGGATGGAACAGTAACAGGAGGGAGAGAGCCCAGGGCACACTCCTGTATTCAGGATGGAATAGTAACAGGAGGGAGAGAGCCCAGGGCACACTCCTGTATTCAGGATGGAACAGTAACATGAGGGAGAGAGCCCAGGGCACACTCCTGTATTCAGGATGGAACAGTAACAGGAGGTAGAGAGCCCACGGCACACTCCTGTATTCAGGATGGGACAGTAACAGGAGGGAGAGAGCCCAGGGCACACTCCTGTATTCAGGATGGAACAGTAACAGGAGGGAGAGAGCCCAGGGCACACTCCTGTATTCAGGATGGAACAGTAACAGGAGGGAGAGAGCCCACGGCACACTCCTGTGTTCAGGATGGAACAGTAACAGGAGGGAGAGAGCCCAGGGCACACTCCTGTATTCAGGATGGAACAGTAACAGGAGGGAGAGAGCCCAGGGCACACTCCTGTATTCAGGATGGAACAGTAACAGGAGGGAGAGAGCCCACGGCACACTCCTGTGTTCAGGATGGAACAGTAACAGGAGGGAGAGAGCCCAGGGCACACTCCTGTATTCAGGATGGGACAGTAACAGGAGGGAGAGAGCCCAGGGCACACTCCTGTGAGCTGTGTGTTCCCAGTACAGCCGGTGCTGAGATTGTGGGGCTGGAACTGTGAGTCTGTGGGATGTGTTGTGTGCCGGTGAATCCCCTCCATTGTGTCTGGGAGAACGTGAGCACAGTGCCAGGGGCTTGTGTGATTGAACTGACTGCTACTGTGTGTCTCCACTGCAGTGTTTGCACTGAGTGTGCAGCACTGGGACCCACACACTGCTATTTAACAGGGATTCTGATTGAAGGCCATTGATTTAACATGGGATGAATCCAGTCTAAGAGGTAATATGGGGCTGACACTGTCTGGGAAATACTGACTCTCCCACCCTGCAGCTGTCAATCATTGATCTGAGTGGAATAACCCTGTCTGACCAATCTCTTCTCTCCTCTCCAGGGCAAAGGTCACCGATGAGCCTGGATCCAAAGACAGTAAACTGGAACTTGGTTCTGTCTGATGATCTGAGATCAGTAACATGGACTGAATGGAAACAGCCCAAACCACCTCACCCAGAGAGGTTTAAAGACTGGGCCCAAGTCCTCTGCTCCCAGAGTTTCTCCTCAGGATCCCATTCCTGGGATACAGAGACTGATGGGAAACGCTGGGGAATAGGGATTGTGTGTGGGAGTGTAGAGAGGGAGGGGGACAAGTCTGATCTTGGGGACAACAGTAAATCCTGGTGTTTATATTTTTATGATAATTATTTTCTCAGAGCCGCTCACTATTCCCAGTTCACTGACCTCCCACTGACCCCGTCTAACATCAGGATCCGAGTTCAGTTAGACTACAAGGCCGGGACTCTGTCATTTCACCGGGTCACTGACTCACTGAGACATTTACACACATTTCAAACCACATTCACTGAACCCGTGTTTCCAGCATTTTATTGTGGGAACAAATCCCTAAAACTGTTAAATTAATCTGAGAATTGGATGACATCACTTCATGTTTCTGGATCTTGAGGTGACATCACTCCTGGGTCTTCCCCCCTTCTGATGATGTCACTTCCAGTTCTGCCCCCTTCTGACGATGTCACTTCCAGGTCTGCCCCCCCCCCCCCCCCCATTCTGATGATGTCACTTCCAGGTCTGCCCACCTTCTGATGATGTCACTTCCAGTTCTGCCCCCTTCTGACGATGTCACTTCCAGGTCTGCCCCCCCCTCCCATTCTGATGATGTCACTTCCAGGTCTACCCACCTTCTGAAGATGTCACTTCCCGGTCTGCCCCGTTCTGATGATGTCACTTCCAGGTCTGCCCCCCTCTGATGATGTCACTTCCAGGTCTGCCCCCCTTCTGATGATGTCACTTCCAGGTCTGCCCCCCTTCTGATGATGTCACTTCCAGGTCTGCCCCCCTTCCGATGATATCACTTCCAGGTCTGCTCCCCCCTTCTGATGATGTCATTTCCAGGTGTGACACTCTTGTGTTCCAATTGATTGTTTTCTTCAGTTGTATAATTTTACTTTAGTTCCATAATTGTCATGGGATTAATCTCAGGAATGAATCGTAGTAACGGCAGGTGTGACTGTATTAATCTCAGTAATGAGTCGTAATAACGGCGGGTGTGACTGTATTAATCTCAGTAATGAATCGTAGTAACGGCAGGTGTGACTGTATTAATCTCAGTAATGAGTCGTAATAACGGCGGGTGTGACTGTATTAATCTCAGTAATGAATCGTAGTAACGGCAGGTGTGACTGTATTAATCTCAGTAATGAATCGTAGTAACGGCAGGTGTGACTGTATTAATCTCAGTAATGAATCGTAGTAACGGCCGGTGTGACTGTATTAATCTCAGTAATGAATCGTAGTAACGGCCGGTGTGACTGTATTAATCTCAGTAATGAATCGTAGTAACGGCCGGTGTGACTGTATTAATCTCAGTAATGAATCGTAATAACGGCGGGTGTGACTGTATTAATCTCAGTAATGAATCGTAGTAACGGCCGGTGTGACTGTATTAATCTCAGTAATGAGTCGTAATAACGGCGGGTGTGACTGTATTAATCTCAGTAATGAATCGTAGTAACGGCAGGTGTGACTGTATTAATCTCAGTAATGAATCGTAGTAACGGCCGGTGTGACTGTATTAATCTCAGTAATGAATCGTAGTAACGGCCGGTGTGACTGTATTAATCTCAGTAATGAATCGTAGTAACGGCCGGTGTGACTGTATTAATCTCAGTAATGAATCGTAGTAACGGCAGGTGTGACTGTATTAATCTCAGTAATGAATCGTAGTAACGGCCGGTGTGACTGTATTAATCTCAGTAATGAGTCGTAATAACGGCGGGTGTGACTGTATTAATCTCAGTAATGAATCGTAGTAACGGCAGGTGTGACTGTATTAATCTCAGTAATGAATCGTAGTAACGGCCGGTGTGACTGTATTAATCTCAGTAATGAATCGTAGTAACGGCCGGTGTGACTGTATTAATCTCAGTAATGAATCGTAGTAACGGCCGGTGTGACTGTATTAATCTCAGTAATGAATCGTAGTAACGGCGGGTGTGACTGTATTAATCTCAGTCATGAATCGTAGTAACGGCAGGTGTGACTGTATTAATCTCAGTAATGAATCGTAGTAACGGCAGGTGTGACTGTATTAATCTCAGTAATGAATCGTAGTAACGGCAGGTGTGACTGTATTAATCTCAGTAATGAATCGTAGTAACGGCCGGTGTGACTGTATTAATCTCAGTAATGAATCGTAGTAACGGCCGGTGTGACTGTATTAATCTCAGTAATGAATCGTAGTAACGGCCGGTGTGACTGTATTAATCTCAGTAATGAATCGTAGTAACGGCAGGTGTGACTGTATTAATCTCAGTAATGAATCGTAGTAACGGCCGGTGTGACTGTATTAATCTCAGTAATGAATCGTAGTAACGGCCGGTGTGACTGTATTAATCTCAGTAATGAATCGTAGTAACGGCAGGTGTGACTGTATTAATCTCAGTAATGAATCGTAGTAACGGCCGGTGTGACTGTATTAATCTCAGTAATGAATCGTAGTAACGGCCGGTGTGACTGTATTAATCTCAGGAATGAATCGTAGTAACGGCCGGTGTGACTGTATTAATCTCAGTAATGAATCGTAGTAACGGCAGGTGTGACTGTATTAATCTCAGTAATGAATCGTAGTAACGGCCGGTGTGACTGTATTAATCTCAGTAATGAATCGTAGTAACGGCAGGTGTGACTGTATTAATCTCAGTAATGAATCGTAGTAACGGCCGGTGTGACTGTATTAATCTCAGGAATGAATCGTAGTAACGGCAGGTGTGACTGTATTAATCTCAGTAATGAATCGTAGTAACGGCCGGTGTGACTGTATTAATATCAGTAATGAATCGTAGTAACTGCCGGTGTGACTGTATTAATCTCAGTAATGAATCGTAGTAACGGCCGGTGTGACTGTATTAATCTCAGTAATGAATCGTAGTAACGGCAGGTGTGACTGTATTAATCTCAGTAATGAATCGTAGTAACGGCCGGTGTGACTGTATTAATCTCAGTCATGAATCGTAGTAACGGCAGGTGTGACTGTATTAATCTCAGTAATGAATCGTAGTAACGGCAGGTGTGACTGTATTAATCTCAGTAATGAATCGTAGTAACGGCAGGTGTGACTGTATTAATCTCAGTAATGAATCGTAGTAACGGCCGGTGTGACTGTATTAATCTCAGTAATGAATCGTAGTAACGGCCGGTGTGACTGTATTAATCTCAGTAATGAATCGTAGTAACGGCCGGTGTGACTGTATTAATCTCAGTAATGAATCGTAGTAACGGCAGGTGTGACTGTATTAATCTCAGTAATGAATCGTAGTAACGGCCGGTGTGACTGTATTAATCTCAGTAATGAATCGTAGTAACGGCCGGTGTGACTGTATTAATCTCAGTAATGAATCGTAGTAACGGCAGGTGTGACTGTATTAATCTCAGTAATGAATCGTAGTAACGGCCGGTGTGACTGTATTAATCTCAGTAATGAATCGTAGTAACGGCCGGTGTGACTGTATTAATCTCAGGAATGAATCGTAGTAACGGCCGGTGTGACTGTATTAATCTCAGTAATGAATCGTAGTAACGGCAGGTGTGACTGTATTAATCTCAGTAATGAATCGTAGTAACGGCCGGTGTGACTGTATTAATCTCAGTAATGAATCGTAGTAACGGCAGGTGTGACTGTATTAATCTCAGTAATGAATCGTAGTAACGGCCGGTGTGACTGTATTAATCTCAGGAATGAATCGTAGTAACGGCAGGTGTGACTGTATTAATCTCAGTAATGAATCGTAGTAACGGCCGGTGTGACTGTATTAATATCAGTAATGAATCGTAGTAACGGCCGGTGTGACTGTATTAATCTCAGTAATGAATCGTAGTAACGGCCGGTGTGACTGTATTAATCTCAGTAATGAATCGTAGTAACGGCAGGTGTGACTGTATTAATCTCAGTAATGAATCGTAGTAACGGCCGGTGTGACTGTATTAATCTCAGTAATGAATCGTAGTAACGGCCGGTGTGACTGTATTAATCTCAGTAATGAATCGTAGTAACGGCCGGTGTGACTGTATTAATCTCAGTAATGAATCGTAGTAACGGCAGGTGTGACTGTATTAATCTCAGTCATGAATCGTAGTAACGGCAGGTGTGACTGTATTAATCTCAGGAATGAATCGTAGTAACGGCCGGTGTGACTGTATTAATCTCAGTAATGAATCGTAGTAACGGCCGGTGTGACTGTATTAATCTCAGTAATGAATCGTAGTAACGGCCGGTGTGACTGTATTAATCTCAGTAATGAATCGTAGTAACGGCAGGTGTGACTGTATTAATCTCAGTAATGAATCGTAGTAACGGCGGGTGTGACTGTATTAATCTCAGTAATGAATCGTAGTAACGGCGGGTGTGACTGTATTAATCTCAGTAATGAATCGTAGTAACGGCCGGTGTGACTGTATTAATCTCAGGAATGAATCGTAGTAACGGCGGGTGTGACTGTATTAATCTCAGTAATGAATCGTAGTAACGGCAGGTGTGACTGTATTAATCTCAGTAATGAATCGTAGTAACGGCCGGTGTGACTGTATTAATCTCAGGAATGAATCGTAGTAACGGCAGGTGTGACTGTATTAATCTCAGGAATGAATCGTAGTAACGGCAGGTGTGACTGTATTAATCTCAGTAATGAATCGTAGTAACGGCCGGTGTGACTTTATTAATCTCAGTAATGAATCGTAGTAACGGCCGGTGTGACTGTGTTAATCTCAGTAATGAATCGTAGTAACGGCAGGTGTGACTGTATTAATCTCAGTAATGAATCGTAGTAACGGCAGGTGTGACTGTATTAATCTCAGTAATGAATCGTAGTAACGGCCGGTGTGACTGTATTAATCTCAGTAATGAATCGTAGTAACGGCAGGTGTGACTGTATTAATCTCAGTAATGAATCGTAGTAACGGCAGGTGTGACTGTATTAATCTCAGTAATGAATCGTAGTAACGGCAGGTGTGACTGTATTAATCTCAGTAATGAATCGTAGTAACGGCAGGTGTGACTGTATTAATCTCAGTAATGAATCGTAGTAACGGCCGGTGTGACTGTATTAATCTCAGTAATGAATCGTAGTAACGGCAGGTGTGACTGTATTAATCTCAGTAATGGATCGCAGTAACGGCCGGTGTGACTGTATTAATCTCAGTAATGAATCGTAGTAACGGCAGGTGTGACTGTATTAATCTCAGGAATGAATCGTAGTAACGGCAGGTGTGACTGTATTAATCTCAGTAATGAATCGTAGTAACGGCAGGTGTGACTGTATTAATCTCAGTGGTGAATCGTAGTAACGGTCGGTGTGACTGTATTAATCTCAGTAATGAATCGTAGTAACGGCGGTTGTGACTGTATTAATCTCAGTAATGAATCGTAGTAACGGCCGGTGTGACTGTATTAATCTCAGTAATGAATCGTAGTAACGGCAGGTGTGACTGTATTAATCTCAGTAATGAATCGTAGTAACGGCCGGTGTGACTGTATTAATCTCAGTAATGAATCGTAGTAACGGCCGGTGTGACTGTATTAATCTCAGTAATGAATCGTAGTAACGGCAGGTGTGATTGTATTAATCTCAGTAATGAATCGTAGTAACGGCCGGTGTGACTGTATTAATCTCAGGAATGAATCGTAGTAACGGCAGGTGTGACTGTATTAATCTCAGTAATGAATCGTAGTAACGGCCGGTGTGACTGTATTAATATCAGTAATGAATCGTAGTAACGGCCGGTGTGACTGTATTAATCTCAGTAATGAATCGTAGTAACGGCCGGTGTGACTGTATTAATCTCAGTAATGAATCGTAGTAACGGCAGGTGTGACTGTATTAATCTCAGTAATGAATCGTAGTAACGGCCGGTGTGACTGTATTAATCTCAGTAATGAATCGTAGTAACGGCCGGTGTGACTGTATTAATCTCAGTAATGAATCGTAGTAACGGCCGGTGTGACTGTATTAATCTCAGTAATGAATCGTAGTAACGGCAGGTGTGACTGTATTAATCTCAGTCATGAATCGTAGTAACGGCAGGTGTGACTGTATTAATCTCAGGAATGAATCGTAGTAACGGCCGGTGTGACTGTATTAATCTCAGTAATGAATCGTAGTAACGGCCGGTGTGACTGTATTAATCTCAGTAATGAATCGTAGTAACGGCCGGTGTGACTGTATTAATCTCAGTAATGAATCGTAGTAACGGCAGGTGTGACTGTATTAATCTCAGTAATGAATCGTAGTAACGGCCGGTGTGACTGTATTAATCTCAGGAATGAATCGTAGTAACGGCAGGTGTGACTGTATTAATCTCAGGAATGAATCGTAGTAACGGCAGGTGTGACTGTATTAATCTCAGTAATGAATCGTAGTAACGGCAGGTGTGACTGTATTAATCTCAGTAATGAATCGTAGTAACGGCCGGTGTGACTGCATTAATCTCAGTAATGAATCGTAGTAACGGCGGGTGTGACTGTATTAATCTCAGTAATGAATCGTAGTAACGGCAGGTGTGACTGTATTAATCTCAGTAATGGATCGTAGTAACGGCAGGTGTGACTGTATTAATCTCAGTAATGAATCGTAGTAACGGCAGGTGTGACTGTATTAATCTCAGTAATTAATCGTAGTAACGGCCGGTGTGACTGTATTAATCTCAGTAATGAATCGTAGTAACGGCCGGTGTGACTGTATTAATCTCAGTAATGAATCGTAGTAACGGCAGGTGTGACTGTATTAATCTCAGTAATGAATCGTAGTAACGGCCGGTGTGACTGTATTAATCTCAGTAATGAATCGTAGTAACGGCAGGTGTGACTGTATTAATCTCAGTAATGAATCGTAGTAACGGCCGGTGTGACTGTATTAATCTCAGTAATGAATCGTAGTAACGGCCGGTGTGACTGTATTAATCTCAGTAATGAATCGTAGTAACGGCCGGTGTGACTGTATTAATCTCAGTAATGAATCGTAGTAACGGCCGGTGTGACTGTATTAATCTCAGTAATGAATCGTAGTAACGGCAGGTGTGACTGTATTAATCTCAGTAATGAATCGTAGTAACGGCCGGTGTGACTGTATTAATCTCAGTAATGAATCGTAGTAACGGCAGGTGTGACTGTATTAATCTCAGTAATGAATCGTAGTAACGGCAGGTGTGACTGTATTAATCTCAGTAATGAATCGTAGTAACGGCAGGTGTGACTGTATTAATCTCAGTAATGAATCGTAGTAACGGCCGGTGTGACTGTATTAATCTCAGTAATGAATCGTAGTAACGGCAGGTGTGACTGTATTAATCTCAGTAATGAATCGTAGTAACGGCAGGTGTGACTGTATTAATCTCAGTAACGAATCGTAGTAACGGCAGGTGTGACTGTATTAATCTCAGTAATGAATCGTAGTAACGGCCGGTGTGACTGTATTAATCTCATTAATGAATCGTAGTAACGGCCGGTGTGACTGTATTAATCTCAGTAATGAATCGTAGTAACGGCAGGTGTGACTGTATTAATCTCAGTAATGAATCGTAGTAACGGCAGGTGTGACTGTATTAATCTCAGTAATGAATCGTAGTAACGGCAGGTGTGACTGTATTAATCTAAGTAATGAATCGTAGTAACGGCCGGTGTGACTGTATTAATCTCAGTAATGAATCGTAGTAACGGCAGGTGTGACTGTATTAATCTCAGTAATGAATCGTAGTAACGGCCGGTGTGACTGTATTAATCTCAGTAATGAATCGTAGTAACGGCCGGTGTGACTGTATTAATCTCAGTAATGAATCGTAGTAACGGCCGGTGTGACTGTATTAATCTCAGTAATGAATCGTAGTAACGGCAGGTGTGACTGTATTAATCTCAGTAATGAATCGTAGTAACGGCCGGTGTGACTGTATTAATCTCAGTAATGAATCGTAGTAACGGCCGGTGTGACTGTATTAATCTCAGTAATGAATCGTAGTAACGGCAGGTGTGACTGTATTAATCTCAGTAATGAATCGTAGTAACGGCCGGTGTGACTGTATTAATCTCAGTAATGAATCGTAGTAACGGCAGGTGTGACTGTATTAATCTCAGTAATGAATCGTAGTAACGGCAGGTGTGACTGTATTAATCTCAGTAATGAATCGTAGTAACGGCAGGTGTGACTGTATTAATCTCAGTAATGAATCGTAGTAACGGCAGGTGTGACTGTATTAATCTCAGTAATGAATCGTAGTAACGGCCGGTGTGACTGTATTAATCTCAGTAATGAATCGTAGTAACGGCAGGTGTGACTGTATTAATCTCAGTAATGGATCGCAGTAACGGCCGGTGTGACTGTATTAATCTCAGTAATGAATCGTAGTAACGGCAGGTGTGACTGTATTAATCTCAGTAATGAATCGTAGTAACGGCTGGTGTGACTGTATTAATCTCAGTAATGAATCGTAGTAACGGCCGGTGTGACTGTATTAATCTCAGTAATGAATCGTAGTAACGGCCGGTGTGACTGTATTAATCTCAGTAATGAATCGTAGTAACGGCCGGTGTGACTGTATTAATCTCAGTAATGAATCGTAGTAACGGCCGGTGTGACTGTATTAATCTCAGTAATGAATCGTCGTAACGGCCGGTGTGACTGTATTAATCTCAGTAATGAATCGTAGTAACGGCCGGTGTGACTGTATTAATCTCAGTAATGAATCGTAGTAACGGCCGGTGTGACTGTATTAATCTCAGTAATGAATCGTAGTCACGGCCGGTGTGACTACGATTCATTACTGAGATTAATACAGTCACACCTGCCGTTACTACGATTCATTACTGAGATTAATACAGTCACACCTGCCGTTACTACGATTCATTACTGAGATTAATACAGTCACACCGGCCGTTACTACGATTCATCACTGAGATTAATACAGTAACGGCCGGTGTGACTGTATTAATCTCAGTAATGAATCGTAGTAACGGCCGGTGTGACTGTATTAATCTCAGTAATGAATCGTAGTAACGGCCGGTGTGACTGTATTAATCTCAGTAATGAATCGTAGTAACGGCCGGTGTGACTACGATTCATTACTGAGATTAATACAGTCACACCTGCCGTTACTACGATTCATAACTGAGATTAATACAGTCACACCTGCCGTTACTACGATTCATTACTGAGATTAATACAGTCACACCGGCCGTTACTACGATTCATGACTGAGATTAATACAATAACGGCCGGTGTGACTGTATTAATCTCAGTAATGAATCGTAGTAACGGCAGGTGTGACTGTATTAATCTCAGTAATGAATCGTAGTAACGGCAGGTGTGACTGTATTAATCTCAGTGGAGAATCGTAGTAACGGCCGGTGTGACTGTATTAATCTCAGTAATGAATCGTAGTAACGGCGGGTGTGACTGTATTAATCTCAGTAATGAATCGCAGTAACGGCAGGTGTGACTGTATTAATCTCAGTAATGAATCGTAGTAACGGCAGGTGTGACTGTATTAATCTCAGTAATGAATCGTAGTAACGGCAGGTGTGACTGTATTAATCTCAGTAATGAATCGTAGTACCGGCCGGTGTGACTGTATTAATCTCAGTAATGGATCGTAGTAACGGCAGGTGTGACTGTATTAATCTCAGTAATGAATCGTAGTAACGGCAGGTGTGACTGTATTAATCTCAGTGGTGAATCGTAGTAACGGCCGGTGTGACTGTATTAATCTCAGTAATGAATCGTAGTAACGGCGGGTGTGACTGTATTAATCTCAGTAATGAATCGCAGTAACGGCAGGTGTGACTGTATTAATCTCAGTAATGAATCGTAGTAACGGCAGGTGTGACTGTATTAATCTCAGTAATGAATCGTAGTACCGGCCGGTGTGACTGTATTAATCTCAGTAATGAATCGTAGCAACGGCCGGTGTGACTGTATTAATCTCAGTAATGAATCGTAGTAACGGCCGGTGTGACCATATTAATCTCAGTAATGAATCGTAGTAACGGCAGGTGTGACTGTATTAATCTCAGTAATGAATCGTAGTAACGGCCGGTGTGACTGTATTAATCTCAGTAATGAATCGTAGTAACGGCGGGTGTGACTGTATTAATCTCAGTAATGAATCGTAGTAACGGCAGGTGTGACTGTATTAATCTCAGTAATGAATCGTAGTACCGGCCGGTGTGACTGTATTAATCTCAGTAATGAATCGTAGCAACGGCCGGTGTGACTGTATTAATCTCAGTAATGAATCGTAGTAACGGCCGGTGTGACCATATTAATCTCAGTAATGAATCGTAGTAACGGCAGGTGTGACTGTATTAATCTCAGTAATGAATCGTAGTAACGGCCGGTGTGACTGTATTAATCTCAGTAATGAATCGTAGTAACGGCGGGTGTGACTGTATTAATCTCAGTAATGAATCGTAGTAACGCCCGGTGTGACTGTATTAATCTCAGTAATGAATCGTAGTAACGGCCGGTGTGACTGTATTAATCTCAGTAATGGATCGTAGTAACGGCAGGTGTGACTGTATTAATCTCAGTCATGAATCGTAGTAACGGCAGGTGTGACTGTATTAATCTCACTAATGGATCGTAGTAACGGCCGGTGTGACTGTATTAATCTCAGTAATGAATCGTAGTAACGGCCGGTGTGACTGTATTAATCTCAGTAATGGATCGTAGTCACGGCCGGTGTGACTGTATTAATCTCAGTAATGAATCGTAGTAACGGCAGGTGTGACTGTATTAATCTCAGTAGTGAATGATAGTAGTGACAGGTGTGACTATTAATCTCAGTAGTGAATGATAGTACTGACAAGTGTGACTGTATTAATCTCAGTCGTGAATGATAGTAGTGACAGGTGTGACTGTATTAACCTCAGTAGTGAATGATAGTGGTGGCAGGTGTGACTGTATTAACCTTAGTTGTGAAATGATAGTGGTGGCAGGTGTGACTGTGTTAATCTCAGTAGTGAATGATAGTAGTGGCAGGTGTGACTGTATTAATCTCAGTAGTGAATGATAGTAGTGACAGGTGTGACTGTATTAATCTCAGGAGTGAATGATAGTAGTGACAGGTGCGACTGTATTAATCAAGGGAGTGAATGATCGTAGTGACAGGAGTGACGGTATTAATCTCAGGAGTGAATGATAGTAGTGACAGGTGTGACTGTATTAATCTCAGTAGTGAATGATAGTAGTGACAGGTGTGACTGTATTAATCTCAGTCGTGAATGATAGTAGTGACAGGTGTGACTGTATTAACCTCAGTAGTAAATGATAGTAGTGACAGGTGTGACTGTATTAATCTCAGTAGTGAATGATAGTAGTGGCAGGTGTGACTGTATTAATCTCAGTCGTGAATGATAGTAGTGACAGGTGTGACTGTATTAATCTCAGTCGTCAATGATAGTAGTGACAGGTGCGACTGTATTGATCTCAGGAGTGAATGATAGTAGTGGCAGGTGTGACTGTATTAATCAAGGGAGTGAATGATCGTAGTGACAGGAGTGACGGTATTAATCTCAGGAGTGAATGATAGTAGTGACAGGTGTGACTGTATTAATCTCAGTAGTGAATGATAGCAGTGGCAGGTGTGACTGTATTAATCTCAGTAGTGAATGATGGTAGTGACAGGTGTGACTGTATTAATCTCAGTAGTGAATGATAGCAGTGGCAGGTGTGACTGTATTAATCTCAGTGGTGAATGACAGTCGTGACAGGTGTGACTGTATTAATCTCAGTAGTGACAGGTGTGACTGTATTAATCTCAGTAGTGAATGATAGTAGTGACAGGTGTGACTGTATTAACCTCAGTAGTGAATGATAGTAGTGACAGGTGTGACTGTATTAATCTCAGTGGTGAATGATAGTAGTGACAGGTGTGACTGTATTAATCTCAGTAGTGAATGATAGTAGTGACAGATCACGGTCCCTTTAAAGAGCTGCTCTGAAAATCTGAGGCTGGGGTTGAAATTGTTCTTTGGCCGTAGCTCACAACAGCGATGGTGAATCGACAGCCCGAGTTACACTGACTTCAGTGGAAAGGAAAATCGTGCGGGGTGTAAAATGGGCTGTCCATTCACTATCGCTCGTGTTGCACCAACACCAGAGACTAATTCCACCCCCGGGGTCTCCTGGGCATCGCTGAGAGCTTCTGGGACTGCCCAGGGGGGTAACACATCTGTCCTAAACTAAGTCAATGTATTGATAGATTGGACCAGACTGGGAACTTTTAATCTATGGTTTATGGGGTAATGATTTTTAGTTTATTGGACAGTAAGGTTCCTCCAGGGCTCACGACCAACATGAAATGGTAATATTATGGGATGTTTAACTTCATTGGACACGAGGAAGTGACTGAGCGTGTGAGGTGTAAACAGGAAAATTGCCCCACCAATTGGGGTCTACAATCAGTGTCCCAGGTGACCATGGGTGATAATGGGACATTTTGTGATGACCAAAACCAGCGGGTCGGGAAAAAGATGTGTGAGTGACCGGTGAGAAACAAAGATCACCTGGGAACAACCCCCAAAGGACATCAATCAGGGATCAGTGCACAATCCAGTGAAAGTCAGGGAAGGGGAGTTAAGAATAGTTCATTGACAGCTTTCTCTTGGAGATGGTTGTGTCCTTGCTTATACTGAACAGTGAGAAGAATATTTTATAACCTGGCCACTACCCGAGACATCGGGACCGTGCAGGGGGAGAGAAGCAAAGACCTCCAGACACCCCCCGATCTGTTGATAAGACAGACTGAAAGTGCAGGAATGGTTTGTATTTGATGTCACGTTTGGGATGATTTTGGGAAACCGCTGTGTGTAAATGTGATATGTTGCGTGTGAGGCAACTCGTATGTGGAATGCATGATGAAGATGCACTGAAGAACGGGTCTCAGACACGCTCAGTCACGTTGACAACATCACTACATGAAATGGTTAATGTGCTCAGGAGAGTGAGGACATATCCTGGGTCACTACTGATCTGAACTTTTTTTAATCAAGGCACTGACACAAACTCCATAATCCGACCAGTTAATGAAACAATCAGGATCGAGTTAAACACACTGGTACCTGTCAGAGGGATTGACACTAAAGTAAAGAGGGACAGAGAATTTGGATTTCCAGAATTCAGGGTTGGGTTTCTTTGAGTTAACAATGAAATTGGGACAACTGAGGGCCGGGGAGAAATAATACTTAGCCTGAATTATCCACAAGATGGATAATGGGAAAGAGGGGAGCTGGAGGATCTTTGAAGTCCAAGATTTCTTGATAATATGGGAGTATTTGGGGGAGCCGAGTTTCTGTAGTTTTCTGTACAATGTATTATGATTTTCTTTGTCTCTATCATGATGTGTAATATTAACCAAATGAAACTTCGATTAGAAGAGCAAATGGCTGGAGATCGGTCTGTGATGCTAACAAGATGAGGACCTTGGATAAGGCCCCCAGGATCCCACAAAGGAGGGGGAGGGAGGGGCTGTTGAAGATTGAGACTGAGAAGTAAGAAGGGAAACCACTTTCTTAGATTACTTCTGTAGTTTAAAACCCCTAATATTGATAGACTGACAGTGCACATGAAACAACATAATGCTGAGATTGAAAAGGGGACCTCTCCCCTTGGGAATCATGAATGGTGGGAGGTCGTCTATAATGTGGGACAGCACCCTTGGGTGAAAATCATGTCTATACTTTTTGTTATTATACAGCTTGTTATGATTGGAACACTTTTCTTTCATTTGTTGTATTTGAAAGAACTTTTGTGTCGATGTCACGGTGATTAAACTTCTTGTAACAACAATTCTTAACCTTATCTGTGGTGAGTGCAATTCAGATTCATTGAATGATTTAAAGTCAGTTGTTCGATCGCTCACACTCACTGAAGGATTTTGGACTTTTCAATCCCAGTTATTAATGACCTGCTAAAGGAGCTGAGTTTGGTTAAAAGTATTAATTCAACAAAGGAACTGTTAAACTGACTGTTCAAGGCAGCATGCTGGGAAGGTTGGTCACATTGGAAAAGTCTTATTCAGCAGACTGTCTGGACGGTTAAAGATAAGACAGCTGTGAGGCCTTGAAAGTCTGTGAGAAGCTGTTGTGAACATCAGATGCTGTCGTATCAACTTGTTTAAACCATGGGAAAGAGAGAGTGGGAAAAGGAACAACAATGTGTTTTGAGCAGCAAGAAGGGTCTAAAACCAGCCATTTTAGTGAGATCGAAGGAGACAGTCCACGAGAGAGACCAGAGACAGACCAGAAGATCACAGCACAGGATGGTGATGGAGAATTCACCTCTCAGTCTCCCGAAGCAGAAGAATTGGCCATTCTGAGTTTCGAGTTGTGCTTCTAATTAAGCTTGTATCAATCTCTGTCTGTAAAACTGGTATTTTAATATTCATAAAACCAATTGGTTCAAAAAGTTTAAAGCCTTGTTTGATCTTACCTCTGATTACCCTAAAGAGTAAATTAAAAACCGGACAGTCACTCTGTCCCTAATAACAGATTCTAGTAACTTCCCCACAACAGACGTTAGACTAATGGGCCTAATTCTCCTGCAAGAAAGAGGGAAGTGTGTTAGTGAGAGTCTTGTGAGGTGTTTGGAGAATGTGGCTGTCATGGTGGAATAGCTGAGTGTGTGTGAGTTGTGGGTAAGTGAAGTTTGTGACAGTGCTGAGTGTGTGAGGATGGGGAGAAGGATGTTTAGTGAAGTGTGGTGCAGTGACGATATAGAATTACATCGAGCCCACAGCACAGAAACAGGCCATTCGGCCCAACTGGTCTATGCCGGCATTTATGCTCCACACGAGTCTCATCCCTCCTCCCCCACCCCTCTTCATCTCACCACCACTCCCCCACTCCTCTTCATCTCACCCTATCAGCTTACCTTTATATTCCTTTCTCCCTCATGTGCTTATCTAGTTTCCCTTTAAATGTATCTGTGCTATTCACCTCAACTACTCCTTGTGGTCGCACGTTCCACATTCTAACCACTCTCTGGGTAAAGAACTTTCTCCTGAATTCCCCATCGGATGTATTAGTGACTATCTTATGTTTATGGTCCCTTTTTTTGGACACTCCCACAGGTGGAAACATTTTCTCTCCGTCTGTTTATCAAAACCTTTCATAATCTTAAAGATCTCTATCAGGTCCCTCTGCTCCTCTATCCCATTTAGACTCATTATCCATGTGTGTAGCCTCCTTATTCTTCCAAATTCTACCAAAATGTACCACCTCACACATATCTATATTGAAATTCATATGCCAATAAATGCCCATTCTGCAAGTTTATTAATGTCTTCCGGTATTTTGTCACAGTTCTCCTCAGTATTAACTGTACCTCCAATTTGGTGTCATCCGCAGATTTTGAAATTGTACTTCCGATTCCCGAGTCCAAATCGTTGGAGTAAATTGAGAACAACAGTGGTCCCCTTACTCCACATGTTCTGACCTTAGTCATGATTCCACAATGTGGTACCTTGTCGAAGGCCTTTTGAAAATCCAAATATATTACAGCTACTACATTACCCTTGTCTACCCTTTCTGTTACTGTTTCAAAGAATTCAGTAAGGTTGGTCAAGGATTACTTTCCCTTCTGAAATCTGTGCTGACTAATCTTTATTATATTTTCATTTTCTCGATGTTTTTCTATTACATCTTTGAGTAAAGATTCCATGATCTTTCCCACCACCAACGTTAAGCAAACTGGTCTCTAGTTCCCTGGACTTGTCCTGTCTCCCTTTTTAAATATAGGAATCACATTAACTGTCCTCCAGTCCTCTGGAACTATTCCCTTTTCTAATGAATGTTTATATATATGTAATATGCCTCTGCGATCTCTTCCCTAACTTCTTTTAATATGTGTGGATGCAATCCATCCAGACCAGGGGTTTTATCCTCTCTAAGTTTGATTAGTTTATCAATTGTCTCCCCCATTTTGATCTTAAATGTCTTTATATTTTCTTCGATCTCTTCCTCGAATATCATGCCCACCTTGATCGTCTCCCTGGTAAATTCCGAGGCAAAGTAACGATTCAATATTTCTGCCATTTTGCTGTCATTACCTGTGAGTTTATCGTGTGTATCTCTTAGTGGCCCAATCCCTATCCTGATTATTCTTTTGCTGTTTATGTGTCTGTAGAATAGTTTACTATTTCTTTTTATAGTCCTTGATCATTTAATCTCAGTTTCTTTTTGCTTTTCGAATTGTTTTTTTGACTTGTTTCTGAACCTCTTTGTATTCCCTTTTGTCATCCTCTCCTTTATTGTCCATGTACTTCGAGTAATTCTTTTTCTTCAGTTTCAATTTTACCCTTCTCTCTTTATTCATCCATGGTGTTTCATTATTGGACAGTTTGTCCTTGTTTTTTAGAGGAATATATTTCTCCTGAAATCTATCACCGTTTTCAATATTTCCCACTGCTCTTCTATCTCTCTGTCTGTCAACACTTTTTTTCCAGTTTACCTTCCCTAGTTCCATTCTCATCCCCTCAAAATAAGCTTTTTTTTCCAATCTATTACTTTGGTCTTTGTCTTGTGTCTTTCTCAATCATTATTTTAAATCTTATTATGTTATGATCGCTATTGCCTAGATGTTCCTCTACGCTTAGTTCTCTTATCAGCTATGGTTCATTTCCCATTACTGGATCCAGCAGTGATTCCTCTCTTGTTGGTCGTCTCACATACTGGGTAAGAAAGGAGTCCTGTACACACTGTAAAAACTCCATTCCCCTTTCCCCTTTCCCCACCTCTTCTTGCCCGTTTATTTGGGGGGAGGTGAAATCTCCCATGATTATTATTCAATGTTTTTTACTCATTTCATAGATTTGTCTACAGATTTCATCCTCCACTTCCCTTCCACTATTAGGTGGTTTGTAGAATATCCCCATTAACGTGATCGATCCCTTCTTATCCTTTGTCTCAATCCATATGGATTCAGTTTCTGTCTTTTACATGAGTTATGACCCTTTTTTCTATTGCCATTATGTTGTCTCCAATTAATGCAACTACCCCACACCCCTCCCTCCCGATACTTTTTAAACACATTATATCCTGCAATATTTAACTGCTATTCCTGCTCTTTATGTGGCCATGTTTCAGTTATTCGTTCTCCACCTGGCTCCTCGCTACAAATTATTGCCTCCAGTTCCCCTATTTTGTTTCGGATGCTGTGCACATTGCTGTTCTGGCAATTTAATTTGTTTTTAATAATTGTTCCCCTCACTTTATTTTTAACAGTCATTTTGTGCTCATGTTCTATAACTGTATCTGTTCCCTGACTGTTTGTTATCCTTTCCTTACCTTGGTCTGACCTTTACTCTCATCTCCTATTTCGTTTATCTTCAGACTTATGTTATTATCACCAGATCCCTCCCCCCAGTCTTACTAATTTAAAATCCTATCCACAGACCTAGTTATCCTTTCCGCCAGGACTCTGGTCCCATTGGGGTTCAGGTGGAGCCCGTCCCAGAGGTACAGCTCCTTCCTGTCCCAGTACTGGTGCCAGTGTCCCATGAAATGGAACCCCTCCTTCCCACACCAGTCTTTCAGCCACCCATTCACCTTCCTGACCTGTCTATCCCTGGGCCAATTAGCCCATGGCTCAGGTAGTAATCCTGAGATTACCGCCCGTGAGCTCCTGATTTTTAATTTAGTTTTTAACTTCTGATATTCGCTTGGCAGGACCTCCTCCCTTTTTTTCCCTATGTCATTGGTCCCAACATGGACCATGACAACTGGATCTTCCCACTCCCTTTCCACGTTCCTCCCCAGTTGCTCCGAGATATCCTTTACTCTTGCACCAGTTCAGCAACGCACCCTCCTGGACTCTCGGTTACGACTGCAGAGGACGCTATCTATCCCCCTAATTATGGAATCCCCTGTGACTAGAACCTTTCTATTCTGCTCCTCCCCCCCCCCTTGGACTGCCTCCTGCTCCACGGTGCCATGTTCAGCATTCTGGCTGTCCACCCCACAGCCCGTGTCCTTATCCTCACAGGTAGAAAGTACATTGTACCTGTTGGACAGGACTAGTGTCTGCAGGATCTCCTTCTCTACCTCCCCTCGGTTCCCCTTACCCTGCTGACTAACCGTTACACTCTCCCCTTCCTGTACCTGTGCTTTCCTCTGAGGTGGAGATGCCGGTGATGGACTGGGGTGGACAAATGTAAGGAATCTTACAACACCAGGTTATAGTCCAACAGTTTTATTTGAAAATCACAAGTTTCGGAGGCTTTCTCCTTCCTCTGAGGTGTGACTACTCTGGAGAAAACTATCCAGAAACTCCTCCCCCTCCCTTATGTGTTGGAGTGTCTCTAACTCGGACTCCAGCTCAAGGACTCTGAGCTGGAATGTCTGAAGGCAGAGACATTTTTTTTATTCGTTCATAGAATGTGGGCATCGCTGGCAAGGCCAACATTTATTGCCCATCTCTAATTATCCTTGAGAAGCTGGTGGTGAGCCGCCTTCTTGAACTGCTGCAGTCCGTGTGGTGAAGTTTCTACCACAGTGCTGTTAGGTAGGGAGTTCCAGGATTTTGACCCAGTGACGATGAAGGAACGGTGATATATTCCCAAGTCGGGATGGTGTGTGACTTGGAGGGGAACGTGCAGGTGGTGTTGTTCCCATGTGCCTGCTGCTCTTGTCCTTCCAGGTGGTAGAGTTCGTGGGTTTGGGAGGTGCTATCGAAGAAGCCTTGGCGAGTTGCTGCAGTGCATCCTGTGGATGGTACACACTGCAGCCACAGTGCGCCGGTGGTGAAGGGAGTGAATGTTTAGGGTGGTGGATGGGGTGCCAATCAAGCGGGCTGCTTTGTCCTGGATGGTGTCGAGCTTCTTGAGTGTTGTTGGAGCTGCACTCATCCAGGCAAGTGGAGAGTATTCCATCACACTCCTGACTTGTGCCTTGTAGATGGTGGAAAGGCTTTGGGGAGTCAGGAGGTGAGTCATTTGCTGCAGAATACCCAGCCTCTGACCTGCTCTTGTAGCCACAGTATTTATATGGCTGGTACAGTTAAGTTTCTGGTCAATGTTGACCCCCAGGATGTTGATGGTGGGGGATTCGGCGATGGTAATGCCATTGAATGTCAAGGGGATGTGGTTAGACTCTCTCTTGTTGGAGATGGTCATTGCCTGGCACTTGTCTGGCGCGAATGTTACTTGCCACTTATCAGCCCAAGCCTGGATGTTGTCCAGGTCTTGCTGCATGCAGGCACGGACAGCTTCATATTCTGAGTGGATGCGAATGGAACTGAACACTGTGCAATCATCAGCGAACATTCTCATTTCTGACCTTATGATGGAGGGAAGGTCATTGATGAAGCAGCTGAAGATGGTTGGGCCTAGGACACTGCTCTGAGGAACTCCTGCAGCAATGTCCTGGGGCTGAGATGATTGGCCTCCAACAACCACCAACATCTCCCTTTGTGCTCGGTATAACTCCAGCCACTGGAGAGTTTTCCCCGATTCCCATTTCCTGCAGATGTGGCAATCCAGGATCGTCCACCAACTCCCACATATCACAGTCCCGCCACATTGCCTGCCCTGTCATTTTTAGTTTTTATTTATTTGTATGAATTTAGTTCCAGATATAATTCAATTACTTGAGATCAAGATTACATTTGGTAGATAGATTTAGCTTGATTTCAGATTAATTAGCAGCTAATTAGCCTTGTTTTTTGTTTATTGCTTTGTTTATTTTATTTTTCCTTAACGCCTATTTATTAGAGTCATAGAGAGTCATAGAGTCATACAGCACGGATAGAGGCCCTTCGGCCCATCGTGTCCGCGCCGGCCATCAAGCCCAGTCTAATCTAATCCCATATTCCAGCATTTGGTCCGTAACCTTGTATGCTATGGCATTTCAAGTGCTCATCCAAATGCTTCTTGAATGTTGTGAGGGTTCCTGCCTCCACAACCCTTTCAGGCAGTGAGTTCCAGACTCCAACCACCCTCTGGGTGAAAAAGTTCTTCCTCAAATCCCCTCTAAACCTCCCGCCTTTTACCTTGAATCTATGCCCCCTTGTTATAGAACCCTCAACGAAGGGAAAAAGCTCCTTAGTATCCATCCTATCTGTGCCCCTCATAATTTTGTACACCTCAATCATGTCCCCCCTCAGCCTCCTCTGCTCCAAGGAAAACAAACCCAATCTTCCCAGTCTCTCTTCATAGCTGAAGCGCTCCAGCCCATGTAACATCCTGGTGAATCTCCTCTGCACCCTCTCCAAAGTGATCACATCCTTCCTGTAGTGTGGCGACCAGAACTGCACACAGTACTCCAGCTGTGGCCTAACCAGTGTTTTATACAGCTCCATCATAACCTCCTTGCTCTTATATTCTATGCCTCGGCTAATAAAGGCAAGTATCCCATATGCCTTCTTTACCACCTTATCTACCTGTTCTGCCGCCTTCAGGGATCTGTGAACTTGCACACCAAGATCCCTCTGACCCTCTGTCTTGCCTCGGGTCCTCCCATTCATTGTGTATTCCCTTGCCTTGTTAGTCCCTCCAAAGTGCATCACCTCGCACTTTTCCGGGTTAAATTCCATTTGCCACTGTTCCGCCCATCTGACCAACCCATCTATATCGTCCTGCAGACTGAGGCTATCCTCCTCGCTATTTACCACCCTACCAATCTTTGTATCATCAGCGAACTTACTGATCATACCTTTTACATTCATATCCAAGTCATTAATGTAGACCACAAACAGCAAGGGACCCAGCACCGATCCCTGTGGTACCCCACTGGCCACAGGCTTCCAGTCACAAAAACAACCTTCGACCATCACCCTCTGCCTTCTGCCACTAAGCCAGTTTTGTATCCAAAGTGCCAATGCACCCTGGATTCCATGGGCTCGTACCTTCTTGACCAGTCTCCTGTGGGGGACTTTATCGAAGGCCTTACTGAAATCCATGTATACCACATCCACTGCGTTACCCTCATCACCCCCTAGTCACCCCCTCAAAAAATTCAATCAAATTAGTCAGACATGATCTTCCCTTGACAAAGCCATGTTGACTATCCCTGATTAATCCTTGCTTCTCCAAGTGGAGACTAATTTTGTCCTTCAGAATTTTTTCCAATAATTTTCCTACCACTGATGTTAGGCTCACTGGCCTGTGGTTCCCCGGTTTTTCCCTACTCCCCTTCTTGAATAATGGTACTACATTAGCGGTTCTCCAGTCCTCTGGCACATCCCCTGTGGCCAGAGAGGTTCTGAATATATGTGTTAGAGCCCCCGCAATCTCCTCCTTTGCCTCGCACAGTAGCCTGGGATACATTTCGTCCGGGCCTGGGGATTTATCCATTTTTAGGCCTGCTAAAACCGCCAATACCTCCTCCCGCTCGATGTTAATATGTTCGAGTATATCACAGTCCCCCTGCCGTATTTCTATGTCTACATCGTCCTTCTCCATAGTGAAAACAGATGCAAAAAATTCATTTAGAACCCCTCCTACATCTGCCGGCTCCACACACAGATTGCCATTTTTGTCCCTAATGGGCCCTATTTTTTCCCTAGTCATCCTCTTACCCTTAATATACTTATAAAACATCTTAGGATTTTCCTTTATTTTGCTCGCCAGTGTTATTTCATGGCCCCTCCTTATTATACATGAATACCAGATTTTAATATAAATTAGGAGCCCTTTAATGTTAGTATCCTCTATTTAGTTAATTTGAATTTTATCCCCTTCGATCTGATTAATTAATGAAACACTGAGCTTAATTATACAATAAATTAAACACTGAGCTAAATTATTCCTCGGGCTCTGCCGCTTTTCCGTGTTTTATCGGCAACTTTCCAAGTCACTGCACCAATTCCATCCCCCACCCACACAATTTAACATCGACAGAAACAAATGGCGGGCGGGCCCGGCCCGGACCGTCCGTGTGGGAACGGCGGGGTTTAGGATCAATCCCGGGCCCGGCCCGGACAGTCCGTGTGGGAACGGCGGGGTTTAGGATCAATCCCGGGCCCGGCCCGGACAGTCCGTGTGGGAACGGCGGGGTTTAGAGACGATCCCGGGCCCGGCCCGGACGGTCCGTGTGGGAACGGCGGGGTTTAGAGACGATCCCGGGCCCGGCCCGGACAGTCCGTGTGGGAACGGCGGGGTTTAGAGACGATCCCGGGCCCGGCAGGTCTGCCGCCAGTTCCAGGTGTTGCCGTTTTCACTCAGTGCCGGTGAGCGATTGGGCTTCAGCTTCCCGGCTCCAACATGTGGGACTGGCTGAGCTCGGGGGGGAAATGAGCCCATCAGACAAGATGGGAGTCGCCACCTTCACCTTGTCGCTGCTGATGGAGATCCGCACAGCCTGTCCGCACCTCCCGCACACAGTCACGGCTCTTCTCCATTCTCAGGGCAGAGAAACTCAGGGCGGACTCACCTCCTCGGCCTTTAAATACAAAACACCGGCATTTCAAAATCTAATCCGAGAAAAGCCGTGTCCACAACTGGCAACAACTGGAGAAACCTCAAACACACAGAAACGCTGCAAATTCACAGCAAGACTTGCATCGATACGGTGCCTGTCTGTGTGTCTCAAAGTGCTTCACCTACAATCAATTACTGTGGAAGCAATGACTTGTCACAAACAGCCGCCACCTTGTGCACAGCAAGATCCCATAACCAGCATTCAGATAAATGACCAATCATTTCCTGGTGTTGCTGGAGGGAGGGATGTTATTCGGGACACAAAACGTTCCTGCTCTTCAAATAATGCCCTGGGATCTTTACCATCCACCTGAACAGGCCGGCAGGGCCGCAGTTTAAAGCATCATCTGAGGGAAGGCACCTCCATAATGGAAATTGGAGAGGTGCTGGCCATAATCTTCCAAACATCCGTAGATACAGGGGTGGTGCCAGAGCACTGGAGAATTGCAAATGTTACACCCTTGTTCAAAAACGAGTGTAAGGATAAACCCAGCAGCTGCAGGCCAGTCAGTTAAACCTCATTGGTGGGGAAACTTTTAGAGACGATAATCCAGGACAGAATTAACAGTCACTTGGACGCGTGTGGATTGATTAGGGAAAGCCAGCATGGATTTGTTAAAGTAACCTGATAGAGTTTTTTGATGAGGTAATAGAGAGGGTTGATGAGGGCAATGCGGTTGATGTAGTGTGTATGGACTTTCAAAAGACATTTGATGAAGTGCTGCATAATAGGCTTGCTATTAAGATTATGGCCCATGGAATAAAAGGGGCAGTAGCAACACCGATACAGAATTGGGTGAGTGACAGGAAACAGAGAGTAGTGGTGAACGGTTGTTTTTTGGACTGGAGGGAGGTGTACAGTGGTGTTCCCCAGGGGTTGGTGCTGGGACCACTGCTTTTCTTGATATATATTAATGGCTTGGACCTGGGAGTACAGGACACAATTTCAAAATTTGCAGATGACACAAAACTTAGAAGGGTAGTGAACAGTGAGGAGGATAGTGATAGACTTCAAGAGGCTGGTGGCAAGGGCAGACATGTGGCAGATGAAATTTAATGCAGAAAAATGTGAAGTGATACATTTCGTTAGGAAGAACGAGGAGAGGCAATATAATCTAGAGGGCACAACTCTAAAAGGGGTACAGGAACCGAGAGATCTGGTGGTATATGTGCACAAATCGTTGAAGGTGGCAGAGCAGTTTGAGAAAGCGGTTAAATAAGCATACGGGATCCTGGGCTTTATAAATAGAGGCATAGAGTACAAAAGTATGGAAGTCATGAACCTTTATAAAACACTGGTTCGGCCACAACTGGAGGATTGAGTCCAGTTCTGGGCACTGCACTTCAGGAAAGACGTGAAGGCCTTTGAGAGGGTGCAGAAGAGATTTGCTAGAATGATTCCAGGGATGAGGGACTTTAGTTATGTGGATAGACTGGAGAAGCTGGGCTTGTTCTCCTTGGAACAGAGGCGGTTGTGTGGAGATTTGATAGAGGTATTCAAAATCATGAAGGGTGCAGACAGAGTAGATAGAGAGAAACTGTTCCCATTGGCAGAGCGGTCAAGGACCAGAGGACCTAGATTTAAGGTGATTGGCAAAAGAACCAAAGGTGACATGAGGAAAACTTTTACACAGCGAGTGGTTGGGATCTGGAATGCACTGCCTGAGGGGGTGGTGGAGGCAGATTCAATCATGGCCTTCAAAAGGGAACTGGATAAGTCCTTGAAAGGAAAAAAATTGCAGGGTGGGGGAGTGCGACTAGCTGGATTACCCTTGCATTGAGCCAGCTCGGACTCGATGGGCCGAATGGCCTCCTTCCATGCTGTAACCTTTCTATGATTCGATGAACTTAAAAAAGGACATCAATTTTTCTCAGGGCTTTCAAATTGTCCAGGGCTTTGGTGAGACCTCACCTGGAGTCATGTGTACAGTTTTGGTCTTATCCAAGGAAGGACATACTTGCCTTCGAGGCGGTGCAGCAAAGGTTCACTAGATTAATTCCTGGGATGAGAGGGTTGTCATACGTGGTGAGGCTAAGTAGAATGGGCCTATACTCTCTGGAGTTTAGAAGAATGAGAGGTGATCTCATTGAAACATATCAGATTATAAGGGGCTTGACAGGATAAATGCTGAGAGGTTATTTCCCATGGTTGGAGAGTCTAAGAACCAGGGGGCACAATCTCAGGATAAGGGGTCGGCCATTTAAGACTGAGATGAGGAGGAATTTCTTCACTCAGAGGGATGTGAATCATTGGAATTCTCTGCCCCAGAGGGCTGTGGATGCTGAGTCGTTGAATATATTCAAGACTGAGATAGACAGATTTCTGGACTCTCGGGGAATCAAGGGATATGGGGATCGGGCAGGAAAGTGGAGTTGAGGTCAAAGATCAGCCTTGATCTGATTGAATGGTGGAGCAGGCTCGAGGGGCCATGTGGCCTACTCCTGCTCCTATTTCTTATGTTCTCGCAGTGTCGGTTGTTGCTCTGTTTAAATTTCATTACTTGTTGGCTTGGTGCTAGATTTATTAAACACTGTATAATCAGAACACTGTGGTTTTCATACAGCGTTCCTTTGATTGAAATTGAATGCAGAGGGAAGTAAGTCCTTCCCCTCTCCTCCCCTGCCTTGAATTGCTACAAACTCTTTCCCGCACCCCTCCCTCCCCCCAAAATACCTCATGATGTGTGTGTACATGTGTATATACTCGCACCAAGTCCCGTTCACCCATCAGCCCCTGTGCTCGCTGACCCACATTGGCTCTCAGTCCAGGAACGCCTCAATTTTAACATTTTATTCTTGTTTTCAAAACCCTCCATGGCCTCGCCCCTCCCTATCTCTGCAACATCCTCGAGCCCGACAACCCTCCGAGATCTCTGCGCTCCTCCAATTCTGGCCTCTTGCGCATCCCCGATTTTCAAACCTCCACCATTGGCTGCCGTGCCTTCAACTGCCTCGGCCCAAAGCTCTGGAATTCCCTCCTTAAACCCTCCACCTCCCTCTCTCCTCCATTCAGTCGCTCCTTAAAACCTACCTCTTTGACCAAGCTTTTGGTCACCTGCAAGGGGATATAGACAGGCTGGGTGAGTGGGCGGAGATTTGGCAGATGCAATATAATATTGGAAAATGTGAGGTTATGCACTTTGGCAGGAAAAATCAGAGAGCAAGTTATTTTCTTAATGGCGAGAGACTGGAAAGTACTGCAGTACAAAGGGATCTGGGGGTCCAAGTGCAAGAAAATCAAAAAGTTGGTATGCAGGTGCAGCAGGTGATCAAGAAGGCCAACGGAATGTTGGCTTTTATTGCTAGGGGGATGGAATATAAAAACAGGGAGGTATTGCTGCAGTTATATAAGGTATTGGTGAGACCGCACCTGGAATACGGCATACAGTTTTGGTCTCCATACTTAAGAAAAGACATACTTGCTCTCGAGGCAGTACAAAGAAGGTTCACTCGGTTAATCCCGGGGATGAGGGGGCGGACATATGAGGAGAGGTTGAGTAGATTGGGACTCTACTCATTGGAGTTCAGAAGAATGAGAGGCGATCTTATTGAAACATATAAGATTGTGAAGGGTCTTGATCGGGTGGATGCAGTAAGGATGTTCCCAAAGATGGGTGAAACTAGAACTAGGGGGCATAATCTTAGAATAAGGGGCTGCTCTTTCAAAACTGAGATGAGGAGAAACTTCTTCACTCAGAGGGTGGTAGGTCTGTGGAATTTGCTGCCCCAGGAAGCTGTGGAAGCTACATCATTAGATAAATTTAAAACAGAAATAAACAGTTTCCTAGAAGTAAAGGGAATTAGGGGTTCTGGGGAGCGGGCAGGAAATTGGACATGAAGCTGAGTTCGGATCGGTCAATGCCCTGTGGGTGGCGGAGAGGGCCCAGGGGCTGTGTGGCCGGGTCCTGCTCCGACTTCTTGTGTTCTTGAGATTTGTGGTTGGGATCAGATCAGCCATGATCTTATTGAATGGCGGAGCAGGCTCGAGGGGCCGATTGGCCTACTCCTGCTCCAATTTCTTATGTTCTTATGTCCTAATATCTCCTTTATGTGGTTCGGAGTCAGATTTTGTTTGATAATTGCTCCTGTGACACACCTTGGGACGTTTTACTACGTTAAAGGCACTATATGAATGCAAGATGTCGTTGTTATAAATGTGAACGTACTGCGGGAGTGAAACTGATCTACACCGGGAGCGTGAAATGAGCTCATCGCGAATCACCAGCCCATTTCACACCACACCCGGTTTCCTTTCCCGTTCTGCCGCGGTGGAGAAGGGGCTGCCGATTTGGCGACGAGCCCGATGAGCGGAGACTGATTTCACCTCCCTGTGGGGCTGGGAATGAGCCTCGGACGATGGTGTGAAACGGCCAATAGCGAATCAGAGATACGATTCTGATTTTTGACTTGAATGGAAAAGAGAATCAGGCGGAGTGTAAAAACGGGCGGCCGATTGGCGATCGCCCGTTTCACACTACAACCCGAGACCAATTTCTACCCCATTATGTGTCCAAATGTAGTTCAGAGGCGAAGGAAGCTCTGAAAGGTGGGCTCTGTTTATGCAGGTTAGACTATCTTGTTCTTATCCCTGGTGTTTAATCTTTAAACTGGCAATAGGAAAGTCTGTGTAATAGTGTTCAATTTTCATAGTTTGTTTTTAATAATTTAAGAAATAAGAAGAATTAAAATAATCACTTTTACTCTGTGCCACGGTGATTCTGTGTGATGTTTGCAGCCCTGCTCCTGCTGCATTATGTGGGTAACAGTTAGAATATCTCCCTCTCTTCCCGTTCCCTGCCTACGCTCACTCTCTCTCTCTCTCCGTTCCCTCCCCCTACACACTCTCTCTCCGTTCCCTCCCCCTACACTCTCTCTCCGTTCCCTCCCCCTACACTCTCTCTCCGTTCCCTCCCCCTACACTCTCTCTCCGTTCCCTCCCCCTACACTCTCTCTCCGTTCCCTCTCCCGACACTCTCTCTCCGTTCCCTCCCCCTACACTCTCTCTCCGTTCCCTCCCCCTACACTCTCTCTCCGTTCCCTCCCCCTACACTCTCTCTCCGTTCCCTCCCCCTACACTCTCTCTCCGTTCCCTCTCCCGACACTCTCTCTCCGTTCCCTCCCCCTACACTCTCTCTCCGTTCCCTCCCCCTACACTCTCTCTCCGTTCCCTCCCCCTACACTCTCTCTCCGTTCCCTCCCCCTGCACTCTCTCTCCGTTCCCTCCCCCTGCACTCTCTCTCCGTTCCCTCTCCCTGCACTCTCTCTCCGTTCCCTCCCCCTACACTCTCTCTCCGTTCCCTCCCCTACACTCTCTCTCCGTTCCCTCCCCCTACACTCTCTCTCTCTCTCCATTCCCTCCCCCGCACTCTCTCTCCGTTCCCTCCCCCAACACTCTCTCCGTTCCCTCCCCCTGCACTCTCTCTCCGTTCCCTCCCCCTGCACTCTCTCTCCGTTCCCTCTCCCTGCACTCTCTCTCCGTTCCCTCCCCCTACACTCTCTCTCCGTTCCCTCCCCTACACTCTCTCTCCGTTCCCTCCCCCTACACTCTCTCTCTCTCTCTCCATTCCCTCCCCCCGCACTCTCTCTCTCTCCATTCCCTCCCCCGCACTCTCTCTCCGTTCCCTCCCCCAACACTCTCTCCGTTCCCTCCCCCTGCACTCTCTCTCCGTTCCCTCCCCCTGCACTCTCTCTCCGTTCCCTCTCCCTGCACTCTCTCTCCGTTCCCTCCCCCTACACTCTCTCTCCGTTCCCTCCCCTACACTCTCTCTCCGTTCCCTCCCCCTACACTCTCTCTCTCTCCATTCCCTCCCCCCGCACTCTCTCTCTCTCCATTCCCTCCCCCTACACTCTCTCTCTCCATTCCCTCCCCCCACACACTCTCTCTCCATTCCCTCCCCCGACACTCTCTCCATTCCCTCCCCCTACACTCTCTCTCTCTCCATTCCCTCCCCCTGCACTCTCTCTCTCTCCATTCCCTCCCCTACACTCTCTCTCTCTCCATTCCCTCCCCCGACACTCTCTCTCTCCATTCCCTCCCCCTACACACTCTCTCTCTCCATTCCCTCCCCCTGCTCTCTCTCTCCATTCCCTCCCCCTACACTCTCTCTCTCTCCATTCCCTCCCCCGACACTCTCTCTCTCTCTCCATTCCCTCCCCCTACACTCTCTCTCTCTCCATTCCCTCCCCCTGCACTCTCTCTCTCTCTCTCCATTCCCTCCCCCGACACTCTCTCTCTCTCTCCATTCCCTCCCCCTACACTCTCTCTCTCTCCATTCCCTCCCCCCTACACTCTCTCTCTCTCCATTCCCTCCCCCTACACTCTCTCTCTCTCTCTCCATTCCCTCCCCCAACACTCTCTCTCTCTCTCTCCATTCCCTCCCCCTACACTCTCTCTCTCTCTCTCTCTCCATTCCCTCCCCCTACACTCTCTCTCTCTCCATTCCCTCCCCCTACACTCTCTCTCTCTCCATTCCCTCCCCCTACACACTCTCTCTCTCTCCATTCCCTCCCCCTACACTCTCTCTCTCTCCATTCCCTCCCCCTACACTCTCTCTCTCTCTCCATTCCCTCCCCCTACACTCTCTCTCTCTCCATTCTCTCCCCCTACACACTCTCTCTCTCCATTCCCTCCCCCGACACACTCTCTCTCTCTCTCTCCGTCCCCTCCCCCTACACTCTCTCTCCGTTCCCTCCCCCCGCACTCTCTCTCTCTCCATTCCCTCCCCCCGCACTCTCTCTCTCTCCATTCCCTCCCCCGCACTCTCTCTCCATTCCCTCCCCCAACACTCTCTCCATTCCCTCCCCCAACACTCTCTCCATTCCCTCCCTCTGCACTCTCTCTCTCTCCATTCCCTCCCCCGACACTCTCTCCATTCCCTCCCCCCACACTCTCTCTCTCCATTCCCTCCCCCAACACTCTCTCTCTCCATTCCCTCCCCCGACACTCTCTCTCTCCATTCCCTCCCCCGACACTCTCTCCATTCCCTCCCCCTACACTCTCTCTCTCTCCATTCCCTCCCCCTACACTCTCTCTCTCCATTCCCTCCCCCTACACACTCTCTCTCTCCGTTCCCTCCCCCTGCACACTCTCTCTCTCTATTCCCTCCCCCTACACTCTCTCTCCATTCCCTCCCCCGACACACTCTCTCTCTCCATTCCCTCCCCCTACACACTCTCTCTATCCATTCCCTCCCCCTACACACTCTCTCTCCATTCCCTCCCCCTACACTCTCTCTCTCTCCGTTCCCTCCCCCTACACTCTCTCTCCGTTCCCTCCCCCTACACTCTCTCTCCGTTCCCTCCCCCCGCACTCTCTCTCTCTCCATTCCCTCCCCCCGCACTCTCTCTCTCTCCATTCCCTCCCCCCGCACTCTCTCTCTCTCCATTCCCTCCCCCGCACTCTCTCTCCATTCCCTCCCCCAACACTCTCTCCATTCCCTCCCCCAACACTCTCTCCATTCCCTCCCTCTGCACTCTCTCTCTCTCCATTCCCTCCCCCGACACTCTCTCCATTCCCTCCCCCCACACTCTCTCTCTCCATTCCCTCCCCCAACACTCTCTCCATTCCCTCCCCCAACACTCTCTCTCTCCATTCCCTCCCCCGACACTCTCTCCATTCCCTCCCCCGACACACTCTCTCTCTCCATTCCCTCCCCCTACACACTCTCTCTATCCATTCCCTCCCCCTACACACTCTCTCTCCATTCCCTCCCCCTACACTCTCTCTCCATTCCCTCCCCCTACACTCTCTCTCTCTCCAATCCCTCCCCCTACACTCTCTCTCTCTCCATTCCCTCCCCCTACACTCTCTCTCTCCATTCCCTCCCCCTACACTCTCTCTCCATTCCCTCCCCCTACACTCTCTCTCTCTCCATTCCCTCCCCCTACACTCTCTCTCTCTCCATTCCCTCCCCCTACACACTCTCTCTCTCCATTCCCTCCCCCTACACTCTCTCTCTCCATTCCCTCCCCCTACACTCTCTCTCTCTCCATTCCCTCCCCCTACACTCTCTCTCTCTCTCCATTCCCTCCCCCTACACTCTCTCTCTCTCTCCATTCCCTCCCCCTACACTCTCTCTCTCCATTCCCTCCCCCTACACACTCTCTCTCTCCATTCCCTCCCCCTACACACTCTCTCTCTCCATTCCCTCCCCCTACACTCTCTCTCTCTCTCCATTCCCTCCCCCTACACTCTCTCTCTCTCCATTCCCTCCCCCTACACTCTCTCTCTCTCCATTCCCTCCCCCTACACTCTCTCTCTCTCCATTCCCTCCCCCTACACTCTCTCTCTCCATTCCCTCCCCCTACACTCTCTCTCTCCATTCCCTCCCCCTACACTCTCTCTCTCTCCATTCCCTCCCCCTACACTCTCTCTCTCTCCATTCCCTCCCCCTACACTCTCTCTCTCTCCATTCCCTCCCCCTACACTCTCTCTCTCTCCATTCCCTCCCCCTACACTCTCTCTCTCCATTCCCTCCCCCTACACTCTCTCTCTCCATTCCCTCCCCCTACACTCTCTCTCTCTCCATTCCCTCCCCCTACACTCTCTCTCTCTCCATTCCCTCCCCCTACACTCTCTCTCTCTCTCCATTCCCTCCCCCTACACTCTCTCTCTCTCCATTCCCTCCCCCTACACTCTCTCTCTCCATTCCCTCCCCCTACTCTCTCTCTCTCTCCATTCCCTCCCCCTACACTCTCTCTCTCTCTCCATTCCCTCCCCCTACACTCTCTCTCTCTCCATTCCCTCCCCCTACACTCTCTCTCTCCATTCCCTCCCCCTACTCTCTCTCTCTCTCCATTCCCTCCCCTACACACTCTCTCTCTCTCCATTCCCTCCCCCTACACTCTCTCTCTCTCCATTCCCTCCCCCTACACTCTCTCTCTCTCCATTCCCTCCCCCTACACTCTCTCTCTCCCCATTCCCTCCCCCTACACTCTCTCTCTCTCTCCATTCCCTCCCCCTACACACTCTCTCTCTCTCCATTCCCTCCCCCTACACTCTCTCTCTCTCCATTCCCTCCCCCTACACTCTCTCTCTCTCCATTCCCTCCCCCTACACTCTCTCTCTCTCCATTCCCTCCCCCTACACTCTCTCTCTCTCCATTCCCTCCCCCTACACTCTCTCTCTCCATGGTTGGGGATCAATGATCTTCAGCGCTGCGGGGCTCGGGGCTTTCAATAAAAACACAACCCGGGGCCGCGCTCACTGAAGGGCAGCGCGGTGCGCAGGCGCGGCCGGCCGGGGGGAGCCCCGCGCATGCGCGTCAGGCAGAGAGGCGGTTCCCGAGATTCAAAGAGCAACTGTCGCCCTCGAGAGGAGGAAATGGCGGGCGGGCCCGGCCCGGACAGTCCGTGTGGGAACGGCGGGGTTTAGAGACGATCCCGGGCCCGGCCCGGACAGTCCGTGTGGGAACGGCGGGGTTTAGAGACGATCCCGGGCCCGGCCCGGACAGTCCGTGTGGGAACGGCGGGGTTTAGAGACGATCCCGGGCCCGGCCCGGACAGTCCGTGTGGGAACGGCGGGGTTTAGAGACGATCCCGGGCCCGGCCCGGACAGTCCGTGTGGGAACGGCGGGGTTTAGAGACGATCCCGGGCCCGGCCCGGACAGTCCGTGTGGGAACGGCGGGGTTTAGAGACGATCCCGGGCCCGGCCCGGACAGTCCGTGTGGGAACGGCGGGGTTTAGAGACGATCCCGGGCCCGGCAGGTCTGCCGCCAGTTCCAGGTGTTGCCGTTTTCACTCAGTGCCGGTGAGCGATTGGGCTTCAGCTTCCCGGCTCCAACATGTGGGACTGGCTGAGCTCGGGGGGGAAATGAGCCCATCAGACAAGATGGGAGTCGCCACCTTCACCTTGTCGCTGCTGATGGAGATCCGCACAGCCTGTCCGCACCTCCCGCACACAGTCACGGCTCTTCTCCATTCTCAGGGCAGAGAAACTCAGGGCGGACTCACCTCCTCGGCCTTTAAATACAAAACACCGGCATTTCAAAATCTAATCCGAGAAAAGCCGTGTCCACAACTGGCAACAACTGGAGAAACCTCAAACACACAGAAACGCTGCAAATTCACAGCAAGACTTGCATCGATACGGTGCCTGTCTGTGTGTCTCAAAGTGCTTCACCTACAATCAATTACTGTGGAAGCAATGACTTGTCACAAACAGCCGCCACCTTGTGCACAGCAAGATCCCATAACCAGCATTCAGATCAATGACCAATCATTTCCTGGTGTTGGTAGAGGGAGGGATGTTATTCGGGACACAAAACGTTCCTGCTCTTCAAATAATGCCCTGGGATCTTTACCATCCACCTGAACAGGCCGGCAGGGCCGCAGTTTAAAGCATCATCTGAGGGAAGGCACCTCCATAATGGAAATTGGAGAGGTGCTGGCCATAATCTTCCAAACATCCGTAGATACAGGGGTGGTGCCAGAGGACTGGAGAATTGCAAATGTTCCACCCTTGTTCAAAAATGGGTGTAAGGGTAAACCCAGCAGCTACAGGCCAGTCAGTTTAACCTCAGTGGTGGGGAAACTTTTAGAAACGATAATCCGGGACAGAATTAACAGTCACTTGGACGCGTGTGGATTGTTTAGGGAAAGCCAGCATGGATTTGTTAAAGGTAAATCATGTTTAAGTAACCTGATAGAGTTTTTTGATGAGGTAACAGAGAGGGTAGATGAGGGCAATGCTGTTGATGTGGTTTATACGGACTTTCAAAAGGCGTTTGATAAAGTGCTGCATAACAGGCGTGCTTTTAAGATGATGGCCCATGGAATAAAAGGGGCAGTAGCAACACTGATACAAAATTGGGTAAGTGACAGGAAACAGAGAGTAGTGGTGAACGGTTGTTTTTTGGACTGGAGGGAGGTGTACAGTGGTGTTCCCCAGGGGTTGGTGCTGGGACCACTGCTTTTCTTGATATATATTAATGGCTTGGACCTGGGAGTACAGGACACAATTTCAAAATTTGCAGATGACACAAAACTTGAAGGGTAGTGAAGTGAGGAGGATAGTGATAGACTTCAAAAGGATATAGACAGGCTGGTGGCATGGGCAGACACGTGGCAGATGAAATTTAACACAGAAAAATGTGGTGATACATTTCGGTAGGAAGAACGAGGAGAGGCAATATAATCTAGAGGGCACAACTCTAAAAGGGGTACAGGAACAAGAGATCTGGGGGTGTATGTGCACAAATCGTTGAAGGTGGCAGAGCAGGTTGAGAAAGTGGTTTAAAAAGCATACGGGATCCTGGGCTTTATAAATAGAGGCATAGAGTACAAAAGTATGGAAGTCATGAACCTTTATAAAACACTGGTTCGGCCACAACTGGAGGATTGAGTCCAGTTCTGGGCACTGAACTTCAGGAAAGATGCGAAGGCCTTAGAGAGGGTGCAGAAGGGATTTACTGGAATGATTCCAGGGATGAGGGACTTTAGTTATGTGGATAGACTGGAGAAGCTGGGCTTGTTCTCCTTGGAACAGAGGCGGTTGTGTGGAGATTTGATAGAGGTATTCAAAATCATGAAGGATCCAGACAGAGCAGATAGAGAGAAACTGTTCCCATTGGAGGATGGGTCAAGAACCAGAGGACACAGATTTAAGCTGATTGGCAAAAGAACCAAAGGTGACATGAGGAAAAACGTATTTACACAGCGAGTGGTCAGGATCTGGAATGCACTGCCCGAGGGGGTGGTGGAGGCAGATTCAATCATGGCTTTCAAAAGGGAACTGGGTAAGTACTTGAAAGGAAAAAATTTAGAGGGCTATGGGGATAGGGCTGGGGAGTGGGACTACCTGGATTGCTCTTAGATAGAGCCAGCACAGACTCGATGGGCCGAATGGACTCCATCCTTTTACCTCCATGGACTCCATCTGCAATAACCTTTCTATGATTCCATGGTCACCTGGGACACTGATTGTAGACCGCAATTGGTGGGGCAATTTTCCTATTTATACCTCACACACTCAGTCACTTCCTCGTGTCCAATGAAGTAAAACATCCCATAATATTACCATTTCATGTTGGTCGTGAGCCCTGGAGGAACCTTACTGTCCAATAAACTAAAAATCATTACCCCATAAACCATAGATTAAAAGTTCCCAGTCTGGTCCAATCTATCAATACATTGACTTAGTTTAGGACAGATGTGTTACCCCCCTGGGCAGTCCCAGAAGCTCTCAGCGATGCCCAGGAGACCCCGGGGGTGGAATTAGTCTCTGGTGTTCGTGCAACACGGGCGATAGTGAATGGACAGCCCATTTTACACCCCACACGATTTTCCTTTCCACTGAAGTCAGTGTAACTCGGGCTGTCGATTCACCATCGCTGTTTTGAGCTACGGCCAAAGAACAATTTCAACCCCAGCCTCAGATTTTCAGAGCAGCTCTTAAAAGGGACCGTGACCTGTCACTACTATCATTCACTACTGAGATTAATACAGTCACACCTGTCACTACTATCATTCACCACTGAGATTAATACAGTCACACCTGCCACTACTATCATTCACTACTGAGATTAATACACTCACACCTGTCACTACTGAGATTAATACAGTCACACCTGTCACTACTATCATTCACTACTGAGATTAATACACTCACACCTGTCACTACTGAGATTAATACAGTCACACCTGTCACTACTATCATTCACTACTGAGATTAATACAAATGTAAGGAATCTTGCAACACCAGGTTATAGTCCAAACATTTTATTTGAAAATCACAAGCTTTCAGAGATTATCTCCTTCGTCAGGTGAGTGGTTAGGGTGGAAGCTGGAAAAGTGGAGCATCGTGAGGTTGTCCGTGGGCTTGCGGTAGAGTGAGGTGCTGAGGTGCCCGTCTTTGATGGAGATTTGTGTGTCCAAGAAAGAAACCGATTCTGAGGAGTAGTCCATGGTGAGTTCGATGGTGGGATAGAACTTGTTGATGTTATCGTGTAGTCTCGTCAGTGATTATTCGCCGTGTGTCCATAGGACCCGAACCTCGTCAAAGAGGCCATCCCCTATGGACAGGCCCTGCGAATACACAGGATCTGCTCAGACGAGGAGGAACGCGATGGACACCTACAGACGCTGAAAGACGCCCTTGTAAGAACGGGATATGACGCTCGACTTGTCGATCGGCAGTTCCGACGGGCCACAGCGAAGAATCGCATGGACCTCCTCAGAAGACAAACACGGGACGCAACCAACAGAGTACCCTTCGTCGTCCAGTACTTCCCCGGAGCGGAGAAACTACGCCATGTTCTCCGCAGCCTTCAACATGTCATCGATGACGACGAACACCTCGCTAAGGCCATCCCCATGCCTCCACTGCTCGCCTTCAAACAGCCACCCAACCTCAAACAGACCATCGTTCGCAGCAAATTACCCAGCTTTCAGGAGAACAGCGTCCACGACACCACACAACCCTGCCACGGCAACCTCTGCAAGACATGCCAGATCATCGACACAGATACCACCATCACACGAGAGGACACCACCCACCAGATACGTGGTTCATACTCCTGTGACTCGGCCAACGTTGTCTACCTCATACGTTGCAGGAAAGGATGCCCCGGAGCATTGTACATTGGCGAGACCATGCAGACACTGCGACAACGGATGAACGGACACCGCGCAACAATCGCCAGACAGGAGGGTTCCCTCCCAGTCGGAGAACACTTCAGCAGTCAAGGACATTCAGCCACCGATCTTTGGGTAAGCATTCTCCAAGGCGGCCTTCGAGACACACGACAACGCAAAATCGTCGAGCAGAAACTGATAGCCAAGTTCCGCACCCATGAGGACGGCCTCAACCGGGATCTTGGGTTCATGTCACGCTACACGTAACCCCACCAGCAGGAAAAAAAGTTATCTGTTTTTAATACAACTGGACATTCTCTCTCTCTCTCTCTCTGCCTTTCAGGTCTCTTTCTCTCTTTGTCTGTGTAATTTGACCCATTGTGTATTCAGTATACTGGGACCTACTGTTTTCCGTGGCTAACCTGTCTGAACACCAACGACACCTTTGATTGGTGTGATGGTGTCCCAGCCGAATATAAGATATGCGATTTGAGGACCTCTCATTCACTCACTCACCTGACGAAGGAGATAATCTCCGAAAGCTTGTGATTTTCAAATAAAACTGTTGGACTATAACCTGGTGTTGTAAGATTCCTTACATTTGTCCACCCCAGTCCATCACCGTGCATCTCCACATCGAGGTTAATACAGTCACACCTGCCACTACTAGCATTCACTACTGTGATTAATGCAATTGTGCCTGCCACGACCATGATTCATGAGTGAGATTAATGCATTTTCACCTGCCATTACTACCATTCATGACAATTATGGAACTAAAGTAGTAAAATTCAACAACTGAAGTAGACAATCAATTGTAACACCACGAATTACAAGCAAACTCACCTAAAGTTACTATTTTTAGCGATAGTGACCGACCCTTACAAAGAAAAGCACAAAGACCCCACGGATCCTTAAAAACAGCAAAGCTCTGAGCTCCTGACATCATCAGAGGGGCAGACCCGGGAGTGATGTCATCCGAGTCTCAGATTAATTTAACAGTTTTAGGGAATTATTCCCACAATAAAATGCTGGAAACACGGGTTCAGTGAATGTGGTTTGAAATGTGTGTAAATGTCTCAGCGAGTCAGTGACCCGGTGAAATGACAGAGTCCCGGCCTCGTAGTCCAACTGAACTCGGATCCTGCTGTTAGACGGGATTAGTGGGAGGTCAGTGAACTTGGAATTGTGCCAGGCATCGAAATAATCACCAAAATAAAACTCCAAACACCAGGATTTACTGTTGTCCCCAAGCTCAGACTTGTTCCCCTCCCTCTCTACACTCCCACACACTATCCCTATTCCCCAGTATTCCCCATCAGTCTCCACATCCCAGAAATGGGATCCTGAGGAGAAACTTTGGGAGCAAAGGACTTGAGGACGGTGTTTAAACCTCTCTGGGTGAGGTGGGTAGGGCTGTTCCTGTTTGGTCCGTGTTACTGATCTCAGATCATCAGACAGAACCAAGTTCCAGTTTACTGTCTTTGGATCCAGGCTCATCGGTGACCTTTGCCCTAGAGAGGAGAGAAGAGATTGGTCAGACAGGGTTATTCCACTCAGATCAATGATTGACAGCTGCAGGGTGGGAGTGTCAGTATTTCCCAGACAGTGTCAGCCCCATATTACCTCTTAGACTGGATTCATCCCATGTTAAATCAATGGCCTTCAATCAGAATCCCTGTTAAATAGCAGTGTGTGGGTCCCAGTGCTGTGCACTCAGTGCAATCACTGCAGTGGAGACACACAGTAGCAGTCAGTTTAATCACACAAGCCCCTGGCACTGTGCTCACATTCTCCCAGACACAATGGAGGGGATTCACCGGCACACAACACATCCCACAGACTCACAGTTCCAGCCCCACAATCTCAGCACCGGCTGTACTGGGAACACACAGCTCACAGGAGTGTGCCCTGGGCTCTCTCCCTCCTGTTACTGTCCTATCCTGAACACAGGAGTGTGCCCTGGGCTCTCTCCCTCCTGTTACTGTCCCATCCTGAATACAGGAGTGTGCCCTGGGCTCTCTCCCTCCTGTTACTGTTCCATCCTGAATACAGCAGTGTGCCCTGGGCTCTCTCCCTCCTGTTACTGTTCCATCCTGAATACAGGAGTGTGCCCTGGGCTCTCTCCCTCCTGTTACTGTTCCATCCTGCCCACAGCTTGATTAAAGCCTCCATCAGTTTACAAACAGTACCGCGGATTCACCTGAGAATTCGGATGAATCTTATGTCCCTTCGGTTAGTCCCTGTTCACTGTGAGTTCCCCAGGACCCCCCTCCAGCCCTGAATCTGAGACTGTGACGGGGCGTGTGTGTCTGTGTGAGTCTCTGTGACGGGGCGTGTGTGTCTGTGTGAGTCTCTGTGACGGGGCGTGTGTGTCTGTGTGAGTCTCTGTGACGGGGCGTGTGTGTCTGTGTCTTTGTAAGTTCCTGAATTATTTTGGATATTCCCAGCTGTCTGAACACAACTAACCCGACCTGCTCTCTGTCCCTTATATTGGAGAAAAGCTGCACGTTCTCACCAATGATTCCCAATATGTCTGAGTGATACTTTCCCGATCCATTCAGCCTCTTCTGGATAAGTTGAGATATATTGGACAGGTTCAGGGTGAGCGCTGGAACATCTGGGTCTGTGACTCTCTGAGTCTCAGTCACTCTGGAATGAAAGAGGAGAGAATGTTTTTATCTGTGGGGACATTTCAGATCAGAAACCCAAAGGGGAACGAGTGATCAGTGCAACAACCTGCACCCCTTCTAATGCTCGTACTGAGACCCCGCAGCAACCCGTCCTGAAAATGGCAGAATCCCGGGATTTGCAGTCTCCCTGCATTCACACTGATCTCCACAGATGCAGTGGGATCCTGGTTTGCTGCCACTTCAGCTCAGTTTGTGATTTTCAAAGCCGTCTGTGTTCAGTTCAGTTTCTCTGCACTGGAGCCCTCATCTTTCCATTTCCAGGGACCTGGGATCGGTGGGATTCCCTCACAGAGGCCATGATTTTAATCTGCCTGTGGGATGGCCGCGGGAGGTCAAAGGGCACAGAAAACCCGAAAAATTAATCCCGACCTTTCCCCACACGATCGCGACTTAATTGATGGCCCTTAACGTTGGTTGTGGGTTTGCCGTCTGAAAGCTGCGCAGCGGGCGGACTGCGCACCCACATGACCTGCTGTCAGTTGGAGTGTCCGTATTTAAAGGGCCATTGATGCAATGACTTTTGCTGCACAAAGGAACAACCAGGCAGAATGGAGCAGCAGAGGGACAAGGCAGCTCCACAATTTAGTGACTCCTCACTTGAGGTGCTGCTGGCCGGGGAGAGGAGGAGGAGGGAAATATTTTACCCGGCGGACAGGAGGAAGTGGCCTGCCTCTGCCACCAAGAAGGCCTGGCTCGAGGTGGCTGAGGAGGTGACCAGCAGGAGCAACATCTCCCGCACTTGGGTGCAGTTCAGGAAGCGTTTCAATGACCTAACCAGGTCAGCAAAAGTGAGTCCACTTCCTGATTCTCCTGCAATTCGTGGTGCACATCACTCCCCCACCCTCACCCCCTCTCACTCTGCACTGCCATCACATCACTCCTCACACCCACTTAAGGCTCATCCTCAACTTACCTTCACTTCCTCAGCACTTCCTCACCTCCCCATTAGTCCCCCCACCACGACCACTCGGCCCAATCCTCATCCAATGTGATGTCTCTGTCTGATACTCACCCTCTGATGCACCTCTTTCACGGTCAGCCTCACCCAAAGCAATGCATTCATTGGCTGACCACTTCACCCTCACTCACTCACACGTCTGTACTTTCTCCCCTCGTAGGAGAAGAGCTCAAAATACACGGGAGAGGGTGAGGACTGGAGGGGGGGCCACAACTAATAGTGGTCCTCACAGAGGTGGAGGAGGAGGCCCTGCAGATCAGACGCACCCTCGAGTGCCTGTCCATCGGGGACGGCGAGACTGGCCCCCCACAAACATCTGGTGACACAACTTTAACATTCATCACACACAACATGAATTGATGTTAACAATGATTGGCATGTTGAACACCTCAGTATGCTCATCGCAACATGACACATCTGTGATGATGCTTAATATTGCCTTCTGTTCTCTCACAGGCCCTTCAGCGACTGCAGTGACAGCAGAGGGCGATTCCTCAGAGGAGCTCCCGGCCTCTGAGGGTGCACCGTCACATCTTCGTGAGCCATCCACCAGCACAGATACTCACACCTCGATGGGTCCAAGTAGTGAGTTCGTTGGGTTGGCACCTGGTGAGTAACCACACACAAGTGAGCACGAGCAGGCACTGGTGGCAGAGGCAGCTGTGGAGAGTCCGTGTCGGTGGGAGCACTCCTCTCCAGGCTCTGCTCAGCTGGACGCAGATGCTGAACCCCGGGGACCATCCTTTAAAAAGAGAATGATCGAGGGACAGCAGCACATTTACGAGGTACTGGAACAGGTGCCACGCACACTCTCCACAATAGCGGAGAGGATGGAGGAGTCCAACTCCTGCATTAGTGGAATGGTGGCACAGATACAGGAGGGAATCTCTGAGATACTGTCACAGGTAAGTGCGGGAATATCTGAGATAGTGTCACAGGTAAGTGCGGGAATATCTGAGATAGTGTCACAGGGACAGTGAGGGAATATCTGAGACAGTGTCACAGGTACGTGCGGGAATATCTGAGATAGTGTCACAGGTAAGTGCAGGAACGTCTGCGATGGAGAGAAGGCGAGCCTCCATTGAGCTTCAAGCACGGCTCACAAATGAGTCCATTCAGGCCCTGACAATGGGCTTTCGGACTCTGGATGCCAACATGTCTGCCACCTTAAATAGGCAGACAGAAACTTTAGAAGTGGCCTTACCAGGCATCACACATGTCCTCCAAACTGTTGTCAGCAGGGTGGTAGGAGTGATGTGGCCCTGACCCAGGAGAGGGATGTTGGCAAAAGGGGACATGGAAGTGGGGACACCACTCAAAGTGTTCCCATGTCTCACCCTTTGCCCCCCTCTCAACCAGTACCCACAATGCTGCCTCCTCTCCAGGTTGCCGAGTCTGCCCCTGCACAGGTGCAGGTGGAGCAGTCTTTGGAGGGGCCCTCATGGGCTCCAAAACCCAGAGAGCGTCGGCCGAGAGCATCTTAACAGTCAGGGTATGAATCTGAGCAACCTGCCACTACCTCTGTTACAGCCACAGGGGATGCACCAGGTAGAAGTAGGAGGAAGAGGAAGGCGAAGGTTTTGTGATCACCGGGGGTTTGCACAAGAGTGTCTGACAGACTGTCAGGTTTATCATTTATATTTGTTTTTTGTTAAAGTCGCATTAAATATTATCATTCTCACCACTACTGCCACATCTTGCCCATTCTTGAGTCCCTTTTGTGATCGGGCCCTTTCATGTGCTTCATCATGAACGGTGAGACTTGATGCCACCCAGTGGGTGCGTTTACAGTGGGTGTATGTGTGGTTGTTGGACTGTTTTGTGTGGGCCGGGGGTGCTGGTGTTGGTGGTGCTCGTTCCAGGTGGTCTGAGGACTGCACTATCCTCACTTTGCAGATGTCCTTCGGAGAATCGGTCAAATATCAGTGACTCCTTGGCCTCACGAGCAGCCACCCTCCTCGTCCTCATCCTCGTCCTCCTGCCCCTCCTCCTCAATGTTGATGGCTGTGGCCTCATCCACTGGTAATCCTCTCTGTTGTGCGATGTTGTGCAGGACACAACAGACGACTATAATTCTACCCACTCTCGCTGGTGCGTATTGAAGCTCTCCCCCAGATCGACCCAGGCACCTGAAGCCCATCACATCGCATGTTCAATGACAGACCTGGTGGTGATGTGACTGTCGTTGTACTGACTCTGTGCCTCGCTGATGGGGTTTCTCACAGGTATCATGAGCCACGTCTGCAGGAGGTTTCCCTTGTCTCCGAGGAGCCAGCCCTTAAGTCTGTTTGGTGCGTGGAAGAGGGCCGGGATGTTGGATTCCCGCAGAATGAAGGAATCGTGGCAGCTGCCAGGGAATCTGGTGCACACGTGAAGAAATCTTTTCTGGTGATCACAAACGAGCTGCGTGTTGAGGGAGTGATATCCCTTTCTGTTGGTGAACAGTCCTGGCTCGTGTGGAGGTGCTCGGATTTCTACGTGTGTGCAATCAATTGCACCCTGTACCCGTGGGAAGCCAGCACAGTGAGTGGAAACCCACTGCCCTCTCCGTCTGGCTGAGATCGTCCATGGGGAAGTTGACGTGGTGAGACACCCTGCAAAACAAACCATCGGAGACCTGTCTTATACACTTGTGGGCAGACGAATGAGAGACCCCGATGATGTCACCGGTGGCACCCTGGAAGGATCCGGAGGTGAAGGAGTTAAGGGCAGTGGTGACTTTAACTGCGACGGGCAATGCGATGCCACCAGGCCCAGCCGGGAGCAGCTCTGCATGAAGGAGGCTGCAGATGTCTGCGACCACCTGGTGACTCACTCTCAGCCTCCGTATGCACTGCTCCTCAGAGAGGTCCAGGAAGCTCAGCCTCGGTCTGTAGACCCTCTCACGAGGGTAGTGCCTCCTGCGATGTCAGGCCCTCTGTTGTTCCCCTCTCTGCTCTTGTGCGGGTCCCTGTGACGTACCTCTGTCTTGTGGAGCTGCAAGTGGTGGATCTGCAGGCCGTGCCTGGCGAGGATGGTGATGTGCCTCCTCCTCGGATATACTGGTGAATGCAGCCATCGTGTCCCCCATCCTGATGTTACCAGTTTGAGGGGGTCCAAAATGTAGGTAAATATGTGTAAACAGAACAATTCTGAGTGTGAACCAAGAATTCTCAGACTAAACACAAAGAACTCCCAGCCAATAGTTTGTCTGAGAGAACTGAGTGCCCTGCTGCAATAACTCACCTTTTATCCCCATCTGTCAAACAGGGATTTCAATGGCCAAATGGCTGCCGGCTGCAACTCACCTCCGTTTCCATGGCGTGCTTCACACAGCACAGGAAACACGTTGAGGCAGCGTTGATATCGTTTCCCTGCATCAATAAAATGTAAATCACAATTCCAAGGACTTTAACTCCGTTAATTGTGGGTTTAAATATCGTCCCGTCCCAGCTTCCTGAACCCCGCGCACCCAGGTGGCTCTGGGTCGGACGTGTTTTTCAGCGGGTTGGAGCCGGGATTCCTTCCCGCTCTGGAAATCCCCGATTTTGTTTGCCCCACGCCCCCAACCCACCCGGACCTCGGAGATAAAATCTTGGCCAGAGGGTCCAATCACAGTGACATCACTGGGAAATCTCAGCACTGACTCATTTCTCTGTTAGTGGATAGAATGAGCCAATCACAACACATTTTACTGTCACTCTGACACTGGGACCTGCCCCTCTCCTCATTTCTCCATGGGCTGGTTGATGGAACAAGCCAATCACACAGCACTTCCTGACCCAATGGAATAAAGCTGTCACTGACACACATGGAGCCTTTCGGAAGCCTCGGTTAGATACAGGTCACTGCAGGTTTCTCTCTCTCTCACTTCCTGTCTAACAGGTTCCTGAGAAGCTCGACACACCGATGGAACAGCCCAGGTCACTCAATAACAACAACAACTTGCATTTATGTAGCACCTTTAAAGTAGTGAAACGTCCCAAGATGCTTCACACTGAGCCACATAAGGAGATATTAGGACAGGTGACGAAAAGCTTGGTCAAAGAGGTAGGTTTGAAGGAGCATCTTTAGCAAGGAGAGAGAGGTAGAGAGGCGGAGAGATTTAGGGAGGGAATTCCAGACCTTAGGGCCGAGGCATCTGAAGGCACGGCCACCAATGGTCGGGCGAAGGAAATCGGGGATGAACAAAAGGCCAGAATTGGAGGAACGCAGAGTTCTCTGGTCAGTGGACTGGTCAGGTGGGCAGAAAAGTGGTAAATGGAATTCAATCCGGAGAAGTGTGAGGCAATGCATTTGGGGAGGGCAAACAAGGCAAGGGAATAGACAATAAATGGTAGGATACTGAGAAGTGTAGAGGAACAGAGGGACCTTGGAGTGCATGTCCACAGATCCCTGAAGGTAGCAGGACAGGTCGATAAGGTGGTTAAGAAGGCAAAGGGGAAACTTTCCTTTATTAACTGAGGCACAGAATATAAGAGCAGGGAGGTTATGCTAGAACTGTATCAAACACGAGTGAGGCCACAGCTATAGTACAATGTACAGTTCTGTTCACCACATAACAGGAAAGATGTGATTGCACTGGACAGAGAACAGAGGAGATTTACGAGGATGTTGCCAGGTCTGGAGAATTTTAGGTATGAGGAAAGATTGGACAGGCTGGGGTTGTTTTCTTTGGAACAGAGGAGGCTGAGGAGAGATTTAATTGAGTGTATAAAATTATGAGGGGCCTGGATAGAGTAGATAGGAAGGACCGATTTCCCTTTGCAGAGAGGTCAATAACCAGGGGGCATAGAATTTAAGCAATTGGTAGAAGGATTAGAGGGGAGTTGAGGAGAAGTTTTTTCACCCAGAGTGTGGTGGGGGTCTGGAACTCACTGCCTGAAAGGGTGGGAGAGGCAGAAACCCTCATCACATTTAAAAAGTACTTGGACATGCACTTGAAGTGCCGTAACCTACAGGGCTACGGACCAAGAGATGGAAAGTGGGATTAGGCTAAATTGCTCTATTTTGGCAAGCACGGACACAATGGGCCGAATGGCCTCCTTCTGTGCCGTAAATTTCTATCATTCTATGATTGTATGATTCTCAGGGGTTGTCGGGCTGGAGGAGGTTACAGAGACAGGGAGGGGCGAGGCCATGGAGGGATTTAAAACAAGGATGAGAATTTTAAATTCGAGGCGTTGCTGGACCGGGAGTCAATGTGGGTCAGTGAGCAGAGGGTGATGGGTGAACGGGACTTGGTGCGAGTTAGGATACGGGCAGCAGAGTTTTGGATCAGCTGAAGGTCATGGCGGGTGGAAGATGGGAGGCTGGCCAGGAGAGAATTGGAAAAGTCGAGTCGAGAGGTAACAATAGCATGGATGAGGGTTTCAGCAGCAGATGCTGAGACAGGTGATATTATGGGGTGGAAGTAGGAGGTCTTGGTGATGGAGAGGAAATGGGGTCGGAGGCTCAGCTCAGGGTCAAATAGAACACCGAGGTTGTGAACAGTCTGGTTCAGACTCAGACAGTGGCCAGGGAGGGGGATGGAGTCGGTGACTAGGGAACGGAGTTTGTGGTGGGGACCGAAGACAATGGCTTCGAACTTCCCAATATTTAATTGGAGGAAATTTCGGCTCATCCAATACTGGATGTTGGACAAGCAGCGTAACAAATCAGATGCTGTGGAGGGGTCGAGAGAGGTGGTGGTGAGGTAGAGCTGGGGGTCGTCAGTGTACATGTGGAATCTCCCATTTCCCACAGGCTGCCTGAGCCAATAACCCCTCAAACCACAGTTAAACATCACTCAATATTCCCACCATTTGAAAGCACCTTATCTGGGAAGGTTTCCAAGCGGTGATTCTACTTTCACTCTTCTCCCAGATACAGGGGAAGGTTCCCTATCAGCAGCAGGTACTGTATGACTGAGAGGAACTTACCTGGAAAGGAGCTGCTTCGAGTTCTGTGAATAAAGAGAGGAGATCAAATCAGTCAACGAACAAATCAACACCCAATGGAACCAAAGAGTGAATTTGGGATTGAGAGTAAAGAGTTCAGTGTATAACAGTAGGTGGGGCCAGTCACAGGAATGGGCAATAATCCCACATTTCACTGCACTCCATCCTGGGGCAGCGCCAACACTCCCAGGGCAGGGCTGAGGGGGCAGCGCCAACACTCCCAGGGCAGGGCTGAGGGGGCAGCGCCAACACTCCCAGGGAAGGGCCGAGGGGGCAGCGCCAACACTCCCAGGGCAGGGCCGAGGGGGCAGCGCCAACACTCCCAGGGCAGGGCCGAGGGGGCAGCGCCAACACTCCCAGGGCAGGGCCGAGGGGGCAGCGCCAACACTCCCAGGGCAGGGCCGAGGGGGCAGCGCCAACACTCCCAGGGCAGGGCCGAGGGGGCAGCGCCAACACTCCCAGGGCAGGGCCGAGGGGGCAGCGCCAACACTCCCAGGGCAGGGCTGAGGGGGCAGCGCCAACACTCCCAGGGCAGGGCTGAGGGGGCAGCGCCAACACTCCCAGGGCAGGGCTGAGGGGGCAGCGCCAACACTCCCAGGGCAGGGCTGAGGGGGCAGCGCCAACACTCCCAGGGCAGGGCTGAGGGGGCAGCGCCAACACTCCCAGGGCAGGGCCGAGGGGGCAGCGCCAATGCTGGGACCCACCAACAATCTTCAAACAATTCAGCCCTCTCACCAGCCTCACAGAAACGCCCCATTCCCCAGACATTGCCCTGTTTATATTGAAGATGTCCCTGAATAAAGGAGAGATGGTCCCTCTGTACCAGACTCTGGGTTTCTCCATCGATTAATGTAATCTGTTCCATGCTCTTGTTTAATGCTTCAGAACAGCTTCTAATCTGAGAGAGAGCTCGGAGCCCCTCCTCATCGATCAGTTTCAGTGCGTATTCTTCATCTTCTTCCAGCTGTCTCCTCCATTCAGAGAAGCTCTTCGATAGCTTTCCTTTCAGCTCATTGATTCGTGTCTGAAACCCAAACCAACTCTCATTACAAACGGCCCTTCCACACAGCTCTTACCCTGAGCACATGGCACTTTCCAGGGACGGGACAGTTTGTTTCGATCACTACTCAATCACCCGTTAAAGATAGACAAGCAGTGAGGGGAGGGTCTACTGGGAGAGAAAACAGAGTTCAACGAGTGTTGCCTTGAGCCTTGAGTTTAATAGAAAGAGCACTGTATTTAGACTGTGTATGGCACTGCCACCTGGTCCATCCACACCTGGAGTGATGGGTCCAGTTTTGGTGCCCACACCTGGTGAAGGAGATTGAGACTCTGGAGAGGACGGTGGCCAGAATGACACGTAGTCTGATGGATTTTAGTTCTGAGGATCGGCTCCAAGAGGGAGGGCGATTTGGAGAAAGGCAGGCCGAGAGGGACATGATTGAGGTTTTTAAAATGATCGAGGGATTATTGGACTCACTCGTTGGGTGAGGTACTTGAGATGGATCGGGATGGTAGGACGAGAGGGCCTGTGTATAAAATCCATAGGCACAGAGTTAGGTTAGACCCCAGAGTCCTCGATCTCTGGAACAGACTCCCTGAACATGTGGGGGGTATGGAGTCACTCCCACCCTTTAAAAGGGAGCTGGGGAGGAATTTCCCAGAGTTTGTCCTGAATTGTCTGCAGGTGTTTTTTCTCTCTTCTGTTTGCCTTTCCCAGGTGAGTCCATGGTTCGGGGTGGATCAGTGGTGTGTGTGATTGAACCCTGTCTGCATGGGGCAGGCTTGCTGGGACGAATGGTCTTTTCTTCCTCTTCCTTTCTATGTTCATCTGATACAGGCTTCAGGGCAAGTCTCCAACTCCCAGCCTCTGACTGTGTCTGTTTCAGGAAATCCAGTGCCCAAGTGATGTAATAATATTCCCTGGGAGGTGCAGGGAGAGTTAAGCAGCTCCCCCTCACATCAAACACACGGGGAACTCAGTGTAATCAGTGACTCGGCCCCAACACAACCAGCCTGGTTTGGAAGGCCTGTTTCTGATGTGCTCATTGACTCAGCGGGGAGAGAAACCCTTTCTAAATCCAGTCCCACTTTACCCACCTTTATTTCAGCTTCTGATCTCTCCAAGTCTCGCTGTTGGCTGGAATTATTCTGCTGGACTCGAAGCTTCTCGATTTCTCTCTCCAATTCTTCCTGTAAAAGCAATTGGAAAGTGTTTAAATTAAGAACAACCTGCACTTATATCGCGTTTTTAACAATGTAAAACATCCCAAGATGCTTCACAGGAAGGTAATCAGACAAAAATTGACACCGAGTCAAAGAAGGAGACTTTAGCACAGGTGACAAAATGTTTGGTTAAAGGGATAGGTTTTAAGGAGAGTCTTCGAGGAGGAGAGGGAGAGGTGGAGAGACGGAGAGGTTTGGGGAGGGAAATCCAGAGCTTGAGGCCAAGACTGCTGAAGGCACGGCCTCCAATGGTGGGGCAAAGGAATTTGGGCATGCACAAGAGGCCAGAATTGGAGGAACGCAGAGTTCTCGGAGGGTTGTAGGACTGGAGTAGGTTACAGAGATAGGAAGGGTGAGGTCATGGAGGGATTTGAATTTTATAATCGAGGCGTTGCCGGACTGGGAGCCAATACAGGTCAGCGAGCACATGGGTGATGGGTGAATGGGACTTGGTACGAGTTAGGATATGGGCAGCAGAGTTTTGGATGAGCTCATATTTAAGAAGGGAGGTCGGCCAGGAAAGCATTGGAATAGTCAAGTCTGGAGATAACAAAAGCATGGATGAGGGTTTCAGTAGCTGATGGGCTGAGGCAGGGGTGGACACAGTCGATATTCCGGAGGTGGAAGTAGGTGGTCTTAGTGATGGAGAGGATATGGGGTCGGAAGCTCAGCTCAGGGTCAAATAGGACGCTGAGATTGCGATAAGTCTGGTTTAGCCTGAGACAGTGGCAGGGAGGGGGATGGAATAGGTGGCTAGGGAACGGAGTTTGTGGCCGGGGGCAGGGGGGGGTGTCTCAGAAAATGGCTTCAGTCTTCCCAATTAATTGGAGGAAATTTCGACTCATCCAGGACTTGATGTCGGACCATCAGTGTGAGAAATCAGAGGCAGTGGAGGGGTCGAGTGAGGTAGTGCTGAGGTAGAGCTGGGTGTCATCAGTCTCAGTGTGGAACCTCACAATGTGTTTTCAGATGATGCCGCCGTGGGGCAGCATGCAGATGAGAAATAGGAGGAGGTCAAGGATAGATCCATGGGGGACTCCAGAGGTATCGGGGGGGTGGGGAGAGAAGCCATTGTCGGAGATTCTTTGGCTACGACTGGATAGATCGGAATGGAACCGGGCGAGGGCAGTCCCACTCAGCTGGACAAAAGGACAGGCGTTGGAGAAGCATGGTGTGGTCAACCATGTCAAAGGCTGCAGACAGGTGGAGAAGGATGAGGAGGGATAGTTCACCACGGCCACAGTCACAAAGGATCTCATTTGTGACTTTTTAGTCGGGCCGTTTAAGTACAGTGGCAGAGGTGGAATCCTGATTGGAGAGGTTCAAACATGGAGTTGCGGGAAAGATTGGCGCAGATTTGGGAGGTGACAACACGTACAAGGACTTGAGAGGAAAGGGAGATTGGAGATGAGGTGGTAGTCTGCAAGGACAGAGGGGTCAAGGGTGAGTTTTTTGAGGAGGGGGTGATGACAGCAGATTTGAAGGGGAGGGGGACAGTACCTGAGGAGAGGGAACCGTCTACAATATCAGCTAGCTTAGGGGTCAGGAAGGGAAGTCAGATGGTCAGCAGTTTAGTAGGAATAGGATCGAGAGTGCAGGAGGTGGGTCTCATGGGCAGGATGAGCTTGGAGAGGGCATGAGGGGAGATAAGAGAGACATCAGAGAGAGATGTGAGTTCAGGACTCGGGCAGGGGGGAACCGAAGGGGAAGTTTGGTTTGGTCGGCTCGGGGAAGGGAGGTTAGCGGTGGAGGCAGCTGAATGGATGGTCTCAATCGTAGTGACAGAAGTCCATGAGGTCCTCGCACTTGTTGGAGGTGAGGGTGGAGGGGGCAGGGGAGAGGGGTTTAAGGAGACTGTTGATAGTGGAGAATAGAAGCCGGAGACCATCTTTACATTCCAGGGTGATCCTGGAATAGGGAGCAGTTTTGACAGAGGAGGAATAAAAGGGATTGAAAGTGGAATGTAAAATGGAAATGATTCCATTCCAGGAGTGACCCCACTGGGTGTGGATAGAAAGTGGTTTGGGGGATTCTGAGGGGTTAATTAGTCTCCCTCTCCCTCTCCCTCTCCCTCTCCCTCTCTCTCTCTGAGACCGTCCCCAGCAGTCCTGATGCTGCCTTGTACCATAGGGAAAGCCCGCGGTACAAGGCAGCTGCTGGGGACTGTTGGGGACAACAGCCAGTCAGTCTCTCAATGTGGCCAGTTGCCGAAATGGAGTAATAAAATTCTAATACCCAGGGCAGCAAGAAAACACTGGGCTAAATCAGCACTGTCTGCAGTCAGTTCTAATTAATGTTCGTCATTAACAGGAAAACTCTCCCTCACTGTAACATTCGCACCAGACAAGTGCCAGGCAATAACCATCTCCAACAAGAGAGAGTCTAACCACCTCCCCTTGACATGCAACGACATTACCATCGCCGAATCCCCCACCATCAACATCCTGGGGGTTACCATTGACCAGAAACTTAACTGGACCAGCCATATAAATACTGTGGCTACAAGAGCAGGTCAGAGGCTGGGTATTCTGTGGTGAGTGACTCACCTCCTGACTCCCCAAAGCCTTTCCACCATCTACAAGGCACAAGTCAGGAGTGTGATGGAATACTCTCCACTTGCCTGGATGAGTGCAGCTCCAACAACACTCAAGAAACTTGACACCATCCAGGATAAAGCAGCCCGCTTGATTGGCACCCCATCCACCACCCTAAACATTCACTCCCTTCACCACCGGCGCACTGTGGCTGCAGTGTGTACCATCCACAGGATGCACTGCAGCAACTCGCCAAGGTTTCTTTGAGAGCACCTCCCAAACCCTCGACCTCTACCACCTAGAAGGACAAGGGCAGCAGGCACATGGGAACAACACCACCTGCACGTTCCCCTCCAAGTCACACACCATCCCGATTTGGAAATATATCACCGTTCCTTCATCATCACTGGGTCAAAATCCTGGAACTCCCTTCCTAACAGCACTGTGGGGGAACCTTCACCACAGCGGTTCAAGAAGGCAGCTCACCACCACCTTCTCAAGGGCAATAAATGCTGGCCTTGCCAGTGACGCCCACGTCCCATGAACGAATAAATAAAAAACTATCAGGAATTGTGTCACTCACCTTAATTGCAGCTTGTGCCTGATCCAGGCTCAGCAGTGTGTGGGATTTATGTTTCCCTGTTATTGTACAAGAAACACACACACAGTCTGCATCATCTTTACAGTAGAATTCAAAGTCCTTCTTGTGGTCAACGCACTGCCTGTCGCTAAGATCAGCCATCGGTTTGATTAGGGTGCGATCTTTGTCGGCCTCTTTCAGTAAATGTGGTTTTAAATGAAGGGAGCAAAGAGATGTTTCACATTTCAGACACGCCTTGACAGCTGGGGATGGATTCTCGACACACACACCACAGACTGAATCAGTGTCAGCTTGTATCCCTGCAGATCCTGAAGCAGCTTTCACACAACACAAGAGAGAGCGAGGAACCAGAGCAGGAAGTGAAATTCTGATAAACACTCGGTGTTGGGAGTGACGATGTTTGTTTCAATCACATGATTTGTCTTGGCTGAAGATTAACCCTTTCAGGCCTGCAGCAGCAGTTCAGAAACAAAATCAGAAACACAAGATTACAATTTTACAATCTGGAGCCAGAATACAGCAAACTGGGCTCAGTAAACAGAAACCGAAAACTAATCAGCTCAGACCAGACCCAAAATGGCTTAAGAAACAAATTAAAACTGATATAAAGAGGAAAAAATAACCTTCACAAATCCTGCAGAGAGGAAGGTGAAGGAGATCTCTGGGAGGAATAGAAAAATATACAGAAAAAGTTAAAAGGTTCATCAGAGGGGCAAAGAGAGTTCAAACAAAGCAAACCAGCAGAGGCTACAAGTCTCAGTAAACCCAACACGAAACATATCCAAACAACACAGAGCTGTGACCAACAAAGATAAAATAATGTTGTACAATAAATCCAAAACAGGAGAATACAGTCAGAGGAAGTCATGATCAGACTGTACAGGGTCTGGTCAGACCCACCTCGAGTACTGTGTCCAGTTCTGGTCAGACCCTCCTCGAGTACTGTGTCCAGTTCTGGTCAGACCCACCTCGAGTACTGTGTCCAGTTCTGGTCAGACTGTACCTCGAGTACTGTGTCCAGTTCTGGTCAGACCCACCTCGAGTACTGTGTCCAGTTCTGGTCAGACCCACCTCGAGTACTGTGTCCAGTTCTGGTCAGACCCACCTCGAGTACTGTGTCCAGTTCTGGTCAGACCCACCTCGAGTACTGTGTCCAGTTCTGGTCAGACCCACCTCGAGTACTGTGTCCAGTTCTGGTCAGACCCACCTCAAATACTGTGTCCAGTTCTGGTCAGACTCACCTCGAGTACTGTGTCCAGTTCTGGTCAGACTGTACCTCGAGTACTGTGTCCAGTTCTGGTCAGACCCACCTCGAGTACTGTGTCGAGTTCTGGTCAGACCCACCTCGAGTACTGTGTCCAGTTCTGGTCATAGTCATAGAGTCATAGAGTCATAGAGTTATACAGCACGGATAGAGGCCCTTCGGCCCATCGTGTCTGCACCGGCCATCAGCCCTGTCTACTCTAATCCCATATTCCAGCATTTGGTCCGTAGCCTTGTATGCTATGGCATTTCAAGTGCTCATCCAAATGCTTCTTGAATTTTGTGAGGGTTCCTGCCTCCACAACCCTTTCAGGCAGTGAGTTCCAGACTCCAACCACCCTCTGGGTGAAAAAGTTCTTTCTCAAATCCCCTCTAAACCTCCCGCCTTTTACCTTGAATCTATGCCCCCTTGTTATAGTACCCTCAACGAAGGGAAAAAGCTCCTTAGTATCCATCCTATCTGTGCCCCTCATAATTTTGTACACCTCAATCAGTCCCACCTCAAATACTGTGTCCAGTTCTGGTCAGACCCACCTCGAGTACTGTGTCCAGTTTTGGTCAGACTGCACCTCGAGAACTGTGTCCAGTTCTGGTCAGTCCCACCTCGAGAACTGTGTCCAGTTCTGGTCAGACCCACCTCGAGTACTGTGTCCAGTTCTGGTCAGACCCAGCTCAAGTACTGTGTCCAGTTCTGGTCAGACCCAGCTCGAGTACTGTGTCCAGTTCTGGTCAGACCCAGCTCGAGTACTGTGTCCAGTTCTGGTCAGACCCAGCTCGAGTACTGTGTCCAGTTCTGGTCAGACTGCACCTCGAGTACTGTGTCCAGTTCTGGTGATAGGAACTGGAGTAGGTCTCAACAACTGCTTGGGGGAGAGAGTTTTGTCTGAAGCAATGCTTCCTGAAATCACCCCCCGAACCGTCTGAGCTCTAATTTTAAGATTACCCCACCTTGTACTGGATTTCCCCACAGGAAGAAATAGTCTCTCTGTGTCTACCCTATCGAATCACTGGTTGCCCTCTGATAACTTGTCCTCGGTGACTGTTCAATTCTATTTGCCACTTTTCTGCCCATCTGACCAGTCCATTGATATCTTCCTGCAGTCTACAGCTTTCCTCCTCACTATCAACCACATGGCCAACTTTTGTATCATCTGCAAACTTCTGAATCATGCCCCCTACATTTAAGTCTAAATCATTGATATATACCCCAAAAGCAAGGGACCTGGTACTGAGCCCTGTGGAACTCCACTAGAAACAGCCTTCTAGTCACATAAACACCCATCGACCATTACCCCTTGCTTCCTGCCACTGAGCTAATTCTGGATCCAACTTGCCACTTTCCCTTGGATCCCATGGGCTTTTACTTTTCTGACCAGTCTGCCATGTGGGATTTTGTCGAAAGCCTTACTAAAATCCATGTAGACGACATCAAACGCGTTACCCTCACCGACCCGCCTTTTTACCTCCTAAAAAATTCAATCAAATTAGTCAGACACGACCTTCCCGCAACAAATCCATGCTGACTGTCCTTGATTAACCCATGCCTTTCGAAATGACGATTAAAACTGTCGCTCAGAATTGATTCCAATAATTTGCCCACTACCGAGGTTGGACCGACTGGCCTGTAATTACTCGGTCGATCCCTTTCTCCCTTTTTAAACAATGGTACAACGTTAGCAGTCCTCCAATCCTCCGGCACTATGCCTGTAGCCAGATAGGATTGGAAAATGATGGTCAGAGCCTCCGCTATTTCCTTCCTTGCTTCCCTTAACAGCCTGAGATACATTTCATCCAGGTCTGACAATTTAGCTACTCTCAAAGATGCTAAACCCCTTAATATTTCCTCTCTCACTAAGTTTATCCCATCCAATATTTCACACTCCTTCTCCTTAACTACATTCTCTGCATTGTCCCCCTCTTTTGTGAAGACAGATGTAAAGTATTCATTAAGAACCATACCCACATCTTCCACCTCCACACACAGGTGACCTTTTTAGTCTCTAATCGGCCCGACTCTTTCCTTAGTTGTCCTTTTGTTCTTGATGTATTTCTAAAACATCTTTGGGTTTTCCTTGATTTTACTTGCCAGTATTTTTATCATGCCCTCTCTTTGTGCGTGAGTTTGTCACTGCCTCAAACATCAAATCTCGAGTGAACCGTCTGTCTGTGCTGGGGGCCATTACCTCTGTGCAGCAGCGTCTTAAACTATACAATAAAGGTCAGTCTTTTCGGTGTGATCCAAAGTTCTCCTCGGGGTTGGTGTGTTTTCTGGTGGGCTGATTGAAGCCACTACTTATAGTGACCCTGTCAGCACCAGTAAGTGTTTACAGTTTGTGTTCACATTAAAGTCACCTCTTGTGTTCAAAGTTATTTAAGCCCCTCCTCATTTCTTTTTTTTAATTCGTTTATGGGATGTGGGCGTCGCTGGCGAGGCCGGCATTTATTGCCCATCCCTAATTGCCCTTGAGAAGGTGGTGGTGAGCCGCCTTCTTGAACTGCTGCAGTCCGTGTGGTGACGGTTCTCCCACAGTGCTGCAAGGAAGGGAATTCCAGGATTTTGACCCAGTGACGATGAAGGAACGGCGATATATTTCCAAGTCAGGATGGTGTGTGACTTGGAGGGGAACGTGCAGGTGATGTTGTTCCCATGCGCCTGCTGCTCTTGTCCTTCCAGGTGGTAGAGGTCGCGGGTTTGGGAGGTGCTGTCGAAGAAGCCTTGGTGAGTTGCTGCAGTGCATCCTGTGGATGGTACACACTGCAGCCACAGTGCGCCGGTGGTGAAGGGAGTGAATGTTTAGGGTGGTGGATGGGGTGCCAATCAAGCGGGCTGCTTTATCTTGGATGGTGTCGAGCTTCTTGAGTGTTGTTGGAGCTGCACTCATCCAGGCAAGTGGAGAGTATTCCATCACACTCCTGACTTGTGCCTTGTAGATGGTGGAAAGGCTTTGGGAGTCAGGAGGTGAGTCACTCGCCGCAGAATACCCAGCCTCTGACCTGCTCTCGTAGCCACAGTATTTATATGGCTGGTCCAGTTAAGTTTCTGGTCAATGGTGACCCCCAGGATGTTGATGGTGGGGGATTCAGCGATGGTAATGCCGTTGAATGTCAAGGAGAGGTGGATAGACTCTCTCTTGTTGGAGATGGTCATTGCCTGGCACTTATCTGGCGCGAATGTTACTTGCCACTTATTAGCCCAAGCCTGGATGTTGTCCAGGTCTTGCTGCATGTGGGCTCGGACTGCTTCATTATCTGAGGGGTTGCGAATGGAACTGAACACTGTGCAGTCATCAGCGAACATCCCCATTTCTGACCTTATGATGGAGGGAAGGTCATTGATGAAGCAGCTGAAGATGGTTGGGCCTCGGACACTGCCCTGAGGAACTCCTGCAGCAATGTCCTGGGGCTGAGATGATTGGCCTCCAACAACCACTACCATCTTCCTTTGTGCTAGGTATGACTCCAGCCACTGGAGAGTTTTCCCCCTGATTCCCATTGACTTCAATTTTACTAGGGCTCCTTGGTGCCACACTCGGTCAAATGCTGCCTTGATGTCAAGGACAGTCACTCTCACCTCACCTCTGGAATTCAGCTCTTTTGTCCATGTTTGGACCAAGGCTGTAATGAGGTCTGGAGCCGAGTGGTCCTGGCGGAACCCAAACTGAGCATCGGTGAGCAGGTTATTGGTGAGTAAGTGCCGCTTGATAGCACTGTCGACGACACCTTCCATCACTTTGCTGATGATTGAGAGTAGACTGATGGGGCAGTAATTGGCCGGATTGGATTTGTCCTGCTTTTTGTGGACAGGACATTCCTGGGCAATTTTCCACATTGTTGGGTAGATGCCAGTGTTGTAGCTGTACTGGAACAGCTTGGCTAGAGGCGCAGCTAGTTCTGGAGCACAAGTCTTCAGCACTACAGCTGGGATGTTGTCGGGGCCCATAGCCTTTGCTGTATCCAGTGCACACAGCCGTTTCTTGATATCACGTGGAGTGAATCGAATTGGCCGAAGACTGGCTTCCGTGATGGTGGGGATATCGGGAGGAGGCTGAGATGGATTATCCACTCGGCACTTCTGGCTGAAGATGGTTGCAAACGCTTCAGCCTTGTCTTTTGCACTCACGTGCTGGACTCCGCCATCATTGAGGATGGGGATGTTTGCAGAGCCTCCTCCTCCCGTTAGTTGTTTAATTGTCCACCACCATTCACGACTGGATGTGGCAGGACTGCAGAGCTTTGATCTGATCCGTTGGTTGTGGAATCGCTTAGCTCTGTCTATAGCATGTTGCTTCCGCTGTTTAGCATGCATGTAGTCCTGAGTTGTAGCTTCACCAGGTTGGCACCTCATTTTTAGGTACGCCTGGTGCTGCTCCTGGCATGCTCTTCTACACTCCTCATTGAACCAGGGTTGATCCCCTGGCTTGTTGGTAATGGTAGAGTGAGGAATATTCCGGGCCATGAGGTTACAGATTGTGCTGGAATACAATTCTGCTGCTGCTGATGGCCCACAGCGCCTCATGGATGCCCAGTTTTGAGCTGCTAGATCCATTCTGAATCTATCCCATTTAGCACGGTGGTAGTGCCACACAACACGTTGGATGGTGTCCTCAGTGCGAAGACGGGACTTCATCTCCACGAGGACTGTGCGGTGGTCACTCCTACCAATACTGTCATGGACAGATGCATTTGCGACAGGTAGATTGGTGAGGACGAGGTCAAGTAAGTTTTTCCCTCATGTTGGTTCGCTCACCACCTTCCGCAGGCCCAGTCTAGCAGCTATGTCCTTCAGGACTCGGCCAGCTCGGTCAGTAGTGGTGCTACCGAGCCACTCTTGGTGATGGACATTGAAGTCCCCCACCCAGAGTACATTCTGTGCCCTTGCTACCCTAAGTGCTTCCTCCAAGTGGTGCTCAACATGGAGGAGGACTGATTCATCAGCTGAGGGAGGACGGTAGGTGGTAATCAGCAGGAGGTTTCCTTGCCCATGTTTGACCTGATGCCATGAGATTTCATGGGGTCCAGAGTCAATGTTGAGGACTCCCAGGGCCACTCCCTCCTGACTGTATATCACTGTACCGCCACCTCTGGTGGGTCTGTCCTGCTGGTGGGACAGGACATACCCAGGGATGGTGATGGAAGAGTCTGGGACGTTGGCTGAAAGATATGATTCTGTGAGTATGGCTATGTCAGGCTGTTGCTTGACTAGTCTGTGGGACAGCTCTCCCAATTTTGGCACAAGTCTCCAGATGTTAGTAAGGAGGACCTTGCAGGGTCGACTGGGCTTTTTTTTTGCCGTTGTCGTGTCCGGTGCCTAGTGGTCCGTCCGGTTTTATTCTTATTATGACTTTTCGTAGCGAGATTTTACAACTGAGTGGCTTGCTAGGCCATTTCAGAGGGCAATTAAGAATCAACCACATTGCTGTGGGTCTGGAGTCACATATAGGCCAGACCGGGTAAGGACAGCAGGTTTCCTTCCCTAAAGGACATTAGTGAACCAGATGGGTTTTTACGACAATCCGGTAGTTTCATGGCCATCATTACTGATACTAGTATTTTAATTCCAGATTTTTATTTAATTAATTGAATGTAATTAATTAATTGAATTTAAATTCGCCAGCTGCCGTGGCGGGATTTGAATTCATGACTCTGGATTACTAGCCCAGTAACATAACCACTATGCTACCGTACCCTTCCCGCCTGCTTTCACCTGACGTGAATCAGAAGCGATGGGAAACCCGAACAGGAAAGGTTAAATTAATTTTACATTTCTGATACACAAGAAATTAAGTGTCTCGACTCTGACAGTGAGGTCCGTTGCTCCTTGACGTGTTGACCTGCCGGTTTTAAGTGGGGACGGGATTTCTGGGTTTCTGTTGTGTGCCCATCCAAACGCTCCTGGGTTAAACCCGGAAGTGGGCGTGTTGGAGCTGGGATGCCGTCCCTCTGAAGAATTCAACTATTTTTACTCCCCTCCCACCCCCAGCCCACCAGTTCTTGGGGGTTAAAGTTAGCCCCAATATCCAGCCCCTTCCCCACCAGCACACTGGCTGTAGTTTGTCCAATCTCCAGGGTGCACTGCAGCAACTCACCAAGGTCACTTCAACAGCACCTCCTTTCCCTGCGATATCTGCCACTGAGAAGGACAAGAGCAGCAATGTTCTGGAAACAGCGTCACCTCCAAGTCCCTCTCTGGGTCACGCACCATCCGGCCGCCTTTCCTCCATTACAACAGTGGCTACACTTCAAAAACTACCTCATTGCCTGGAAAGCACCTTGGGACGTCCTGAGGTGGGGAAAGGCACTATATAAATGCAAGTCCTGTCCATTCCTTTGCAGCAGGACCTCCAGATCTTCATTTTGCCCAGACCTTATTATCTCTCACTGTTGGTTTGATCCTCTCTCAGGCTCACTGTTCTCAACTGGTTGCCTCAATAAACGTTCTGTGATTCGGATTGTTGTAAATTTGGTTGATGACAATATTGACAAAATACCAAGTAAAACTAATCCCGACAATCACTAATCCACATTATGTGGCTGCAGACATCTGAGGCACCAATCGAATTTGACAGTCGCATTTAAAATCTGGTCCTGGGACGGGGGGACTTTACATTAGTTCAAAATGAAGCAGAGACTCTCCCCGTGCCCAGAGAATGAATGGAGTCTGATTCAAGCAAACTTTAAAAAAAAGAGAACATAAAAATCGACATTTTTAAAAATACCGGAGGTGAATGCATTTTAGTAAAAGGTCAATCTTTAGAAGCTTTTTAGAATTTTCACTTTTCAGAATCAGAACTTAACGGGAATCCTTCATCACCGATAATCCGAAATTATGTGATTGGTCCAATGTTTATCGATAGTTCACAAATCGCTCGGAGCTGTCAGCACATCGATCCAGGTCTGAGGATATCGGTTCCCCATTTTGGAAATGCCTGTAGTTCCTTGTCTTGTAAAACCAGGAAAGAATGTTAAAAATGAGGAATGGTTTATGTCCCGGAGAAACGGCGGATTTATTCCAAAAGTATTTGTCTCTTCTTTTGCTTTTCTGTGGCTCATGTGGGGCATTTACAGTTAAACAGCTGCTTCTCGGTGAAATGAAAAGCACAGAAATGGGAGCAGTGCTGAAAGATGTTCAGGTCTATTGATGTAACATTCTACAAACCATCCGTCCCCCAGGGACAGCCCCAGGGAAGATGAATCAAAGTAAAAGAGTGTCGTCAGTACAGAATGGGCAGCGCAGCAACATCCTTTGCCACTGGAAACTTGCCTCCATTATTCTCCATGAGACAATTAACCAATCTCGGGGCGGGGGCGGGGGGCCATCACAGGCAGAGGCAAGCTGCTTCCCCACAAAAATCAAACTGGGAGTCGAGTAAATGGCCCTCCTGCCTCTCTCAGTGGCTGGTTGGTGAACAGCAGTGACAGAGGCCTTGGATCAACTGCTGCTTGTTGGGGAACGATGCTGCGGTTTCTGACTCTCTGGGCCAGGCCTGGGAAGATTCGAAAAGCCTCTGACTGTATTCTTTCTCAATCTGCTTCAACCTGCTGCTGGTCTGTAAAACCAAAAGGGGAAATGTAACATGAGACAGACAGAGAGGAGAACGTGCCCAGACACTCACTGTTGACCCAGGGGCTCAGCACCTACTGGGTCTGCCTGTCACTGAGGATCTGGGCTCCATGCCAACTCCAACACCCCTCGGGGCCACCAATACCACAGGGCCTTGCTTTGATCTTCAGCCAACTCGTCACCACTTGAAAGGAAAAATCTACCTCAGCTGCCAATGATTGGAAAACACAAAGGGCTTTCTGGATGAAAAATGACAGGATGAAGTTTATCAGAATGACTTCACCTTTAGTAAAAGCAGAAACACCTGCTCTGATGAAGACTGTGACGGGACAATGTGACTCGTCTGCTTTAGAGCGCCAGATAATGTTTTAAGAAGAGTCTGGGAGCGGTGAGAGGTGGAGAGGGGGAGGGAACTGAGAAAGGGGGAAAAATGGGAAGCTGATTCTGCCCCAGGGGAGAAGCAGCAACATTCTCTACCGTCCAGCAGAGATCGAGCCTGCACTGGGAACGTCAAAGGGCTTGGGCACTTCATGTAAATGTGGCCATTCGCAAAACTGTACTCCACCTTTTCTGCAGTCAGACCATTAAATATGATCACTGTTAACATTATTATAGTTTAAGCACAGAAGAACTGACAATTTAATGCATTTTCAAAACAAAGTTTATGCAAATCAGATGCTGTCTAATTATAATTCTGGACTTCATTATTTAAAGTGCTGGTGAATGGGGAGGTGGAGTTGAGGTTAGTGGAATCGCTCCTCAATGAGCTGATCTCTTGGAGCCCTGGCAGAAAGGGGCTGTGGAGATCGCTGCCTCTCCTCCTCCTCCTCCTCCTCCTCCCCCTCCTCAGTTTGTCGGCTGGCTGGTGGTGGCGAGGGCTGGTCCCTCATGATGGCGAGTTGACAAATGAATTTCAATATGTGTGAGGTACTACATTTTGGTACGAAGAATAAGGAGGCCACTTGCTGCTTGGATAATGAGAGTTTAAATGGGATTGAGGTGCAAAGGGATCTGAGGGTACAGATACACAAATCACTAAAAGTAGCGACACAGGTTAATAAGGTCATGAAAAAGGCAAACCAAGCACTGGGGTTCATTTCTACAGGGATCAGATTGAAAAGCAGAGAAGTTATGTTAAACTTGTACCGAACCTTGGTTAGACCACACTTGGAGAACTGTGCACAGTTCTGGTCTCCAGATGAAAGGTTATAGAGACACTGGAGAAGGTGCAGAAAAGATTCTCAAGGATGATTTCAGAACTGACGGGGTATAATTATTGAGAAAGGCTGAACAGGCTGAGGCTCTTTTTTCTCTAGTAAAGAGAAGGCTGAGGGGTGACCTGATGGAGGCCTTTAAGATTATGAAAGGGTTTGATAGGGTAGAAGTAGAGAAAATGTTTCCAATTGTGGGGGAGTGTAACACTAGAGGTCATAAATAGAAGATGGTCACTAATAAATCCAATAGGGAATTCAGGAGAAACTTCTTCACCCAGAGAGTGGTTAGAATGTGGAATGTGCGACCACAAGGAGTAGTTGAGGTGAATAGCACAGATACATTGAAAGGGAAACTAGATAAACACATGAGGGAGAAAGGAATAGAAGGATATACTGATAGGGTGAGATGAAGAGAAGTGGGAGGAGGCTCGTGTGGAGCATAAACACCGGCATAGACCAGATGGGCCGAATGGCCTGTTTCTGTGCCGTAGACTCTGTGTAATTCTATATAATCACTGCACCACACTTCACTAAACATCCTTCTCCCCATCCTCACACACTCAGCACTGTCACAAACTTCACTTACCCACAACTCACATCTCGCAGAAGATCAAACAAGACTTCAAACATTTCGAACCAATTGGTTTTATTAACATTAAAATACCAGTTTTACAGATAGAGATTGATACAAGCTTAATTAGAAGCACAACTCGAAACTCAGAATGGCCAATTCTTCTGCTTCGGGAGACTGAGAGGTTAATTCTCCATCACCATCCTGTGCTGTGATCTTCTGGTCTGTCTCTGGTCTCTCTTGTGGACTGTCTCCTTCGATCTCACGAAAATGGCTGGTTTTACACCCTTCTTGCTGCTCAAAACACACTGTTGTTTCTTTTCCCACTCTCTCTCTTTCCCATGGTTTAAACAAGTTGATACGACAGCATCTGATGTTTACAACAGCTTCTCACAGACTTTCAAGGCCTCACAGCTGTCTTATCTTTAACCGTCTAGACAGTCTGCTGAATAAGACTTTTCCAATGTGACCAACCTTCCCAGCATGCTGCCTTGAACAGTCAGTTTAACAGTTCCTTTGCACAGAAGTAATCTGAGAAAGTGGTTTCCCTTCTTACTTCTCAGTCTCAATCTTCAACAGCCCCTCCCTCCCCCTCCTTTGTGGGATCCTGGGGGCCTTATCCAAGGTCCTCATCTTGTTAGCATCACAGACCGATCTCCAGCCATTTGCTCTTCTAATCGAAGTTTCATTTGGTTAATATTACACATCATGATAGAGACAAAGAAAATCATAATACATTGTACAGAAAACTACAGAAACTCGGCTCCCCCAAATACTACCATATTATCAAGAAATCTTGGACTTCAAAGATCCTCCAGCTCCCCCTTTTCCCATTATCCATCTTGTGGATAATTCAGGCTAAGTATTATTTCTCCCCGGCCCTCAGTTGTCCCAATTTCATTGTTAACTCAAAGAAACCCAACCCTGAATTCTGGAAATCCAAATTCTCTGTCCCTCTTTACTTTAATTTCAATCCCTCTGACAGGTCCCAGTGTGTTTAACTCGATCCTGATTGTTTCATTAACTGCTCGGTTTATGGAGTTTGTGTCAGTGCTTTGATTAAAAAAAGTTCAGATCAGTAGTGACCCAGTAGATGTCCTCACTCTCCTGAGCACATTAACCATTTCATGTAGTGATGTTGTCAACGTGACTGAGCGTGTCTGAGACCCGTTCTTCAGTGCATCTTCATCATGCATTCCACATACGAGTTGCCTCACACGCAACATATCACATTTACACACAGCGGTTTCCCAAAATCATCCCAAACGTGACATCAAATACAAACCATTCCTGCACTTTCAGTCTGTCTTATCAACAGATCGGGGGGTGTCTGGAGGTCTTTGCTTCTCTCCCCCTGCACGGTCCCGATGTCTCGGGTATTGATCAGGTAATGACAATCAATTGTAACACCACGAATTACAAGCAAACTCACCTAAAGTTACTATTTTTAGCGTTAGCGACAGACCCTGACAAAGAAAAGCACAAAGACCCCACGGATCCTTAAAAACAGCAAAGCTCTGAGCTCTGTCCCGGGAGTGACATCATCAGAGGGGGCAGGCCCGGGAGTGACATCATCAGAGGGGCAGACCCGGGAGTGACATCATCAGAGGGGGCAGGCCCGGGAGTGACATCATCAGAGGGGGCAGACGCGGGAGTGACATCATCAGAGGGGCAGACCCGGGAGTGACATCATCAGAGGGGGCAGGCCCGGGAGTGACATCATCAGAGGGGGCAGACCCAGGAGTGACATCATCAGAGGGGGCAGACCCGGGAGTGACATCATCAGAGGGGCAGACCCGGGAGTGACATCATCAGAGGGGCAGACCCAGGAGTGACATCATCAGAGGGGCAGACCTGAGAGTGATATCATCAGAGGGGGCAGGCCCGGGAGTGACATCATCAGAGGGGCAGGCCCAGGAGTGACATCATCAGAGGGGCAGACGCAGGAGTGACATCATCAGAGGGGCAGACCCAGGAGTGACATCATCAGAGGGGAAGACCTGAGAGTGACATCATCAGAGGGGGCAGGCCCAGGAGTGACATCATCAGAGGGGCAGACCCGGGAGTGACATCATCAGAGGGGCAGACCCAGGAGTGACATCATGGAGGGGATTGAGAAACCGGAAATGCCATCTTCAGAGTCCCCTGATCATCTTAACTGGGAGTGACATCATCCGAGTCTCAGATATCAGGATTAATTAAACAGTTTTAAGGATTTATTCCTACAATAAAATGCTGGAAACACGGGTTCAGTGAATGTGGTTTGAAATGTGTGTAAATGTCTCAGTGAGTCAGTGACCCGGTGAAATGACAGAGTCCCGGCCTCGTAGTCTAACTGAACTCGGATCCTGCTGTTAGACGGGGTCGGTGGGAGGTCAGAGCTCCGGTAATTGTGCCAAACTCTGAGAAAATCAGCAGAAAATCCCAAACACCAGGATTTACTGCTGAGCCTAAGATCGGAGTTGCTCCCATTCCTCTCTGCACTCCCACACACAATCCCTATTCCCCAACGATTCCCATCAGTCTCCACATCCCAGGAATGGGATCCTGAGGAGAAACTCTGGGAGCAGAGGACTTGGGGATGGTCTTTAAACCTCTCTGGGTGAGGTGGGTGGGGCTGTTTCCGTTCAGTCCATGTTACTGATCTCAGATCATCAGACAGAACCAAGTTCCAGTTTACGGTCTTTGGATCCAGGCTCATCGGTGACCTTTGCCCTAGAGAGGAGAGAAGAGATTGGTCAGACAGGGTGATTCCATTCAGATCAATGATTGACAGCTGCAGGGTGGGAGTGTCAGTATTTCCCAGACAGTGTCAGCCCCATATTACCTCTTAGACTGGATTCATCCCATGTTAAATCAATGGCCTTCAATCAGAATCCCTGTTAAATCTCACCAATAACCTGCTCACCGATGCTCAGTTTGGGTTCCGCCAGGACCGCTCGGCTCCAGACCTCATTACAGCCTTGATCCAAACATGGACAAAAGAGCTGAATTCCAGAGGTGAGGTGAGAGTGACTGCCCTTGACATCAAGGCAGCATTTTACCGAGTGTGGCACCAAGGAGCCCGAGTAAAATTGATGCCAAAGGAAATCAGGGGGAAAACTCTCCAGTAGCTGGAGTCACACCTAGTACAAAGGAAGATGGTAGTGGTTGTTGGAGGCCAATCATCACAGTCCCAGGGCATTGCTGCAGGAGTTCCTCAGGGCAGTGTCCTAGGCCCAACCATCTTCAGCTGCTTCATCAATGATCTTCCCTCCATCATAAGGTCAGAAGGGGGTTGTTCGCTGATGATTGCACAGTGTTCAGTTGCATTCACAACCCCTCAGATAATGAAGCAGTCCGAGCCCACATGCAACAAGACCTGGACAACATCCAAGCTTGGGCTGATAAGTGGCAAGTAACATTCACACCAGAGAAGTGCCAGGCAATGACCATCTCCAATAAGAGAGAGTCTAACCACCTCCCCTTGACATTCAACGGCATTACCATCGCCGAATCCCCCACCATCAACATCCTGGGGGTCACCATTGACCAGAAACTTAACTGGACCAGCCACATAAATACTGTGGCTGCAAGAGCAGGTCAGAGGCTGGGTATTCTGCGGCGAGTGACTCACCTCCTGACTCCCAAAGCCTTTCCATCATCGACAAGGCACAAATCAGGAGTGTGATGGAATACTCTCCACTTGCCTGGATGAGTGCAGCTCCAACAACACTCAAGAAGCTCAACACCATCCAGGACAAAGCAGCCCACTTGATTGGCACCCCATCCACCACCCTAAACATTCACTCCCTTCACCACCGGCGCACTGTGGCTGCAGTGTGCACCATCCACAGGATGCACTGCAGCAACTCACCAAGGCTTCTTCGACAGCACCTCCCAAACCTGCGACCTCTACCACCTAGAAGGACAAGGGCAGCAGGCACATGGGAACAACACCACCTGCACGTTCCCCTCCAAGTCTCACACCATCCCGACTTGGAAATATATCACCGTTCCTTCATTGTCGCTGGGTCAAAATCCTGGAACTCCCTTCCCAACAGCACTGTGGGAGAAACTTCACCACATGGACTGCAGCGGTTCAAGAAGGCGGCTCACCACCACCTTCTTAAGGGCAATTAGGGATGGGCAATAAATGCTGGCCTCGCCAGCGACGCCCACATCCCATGAATTCATAAAAACAAATTTAAAAATAGCAGTGTGTGGGTCCCAGTGCTGTACACTCAGTGCAAACACTGCAGTGGAGACACACGGTCACAGTCAGTTTAATCACACAAGCCCCTGGCACTGTGCTCGCGTTCTCCCAGACACAATGGAGGGGATTCACCGGCAAACAACACATCCCACAGACTCACAGTTCCAGCCCCACAATCTCAGCACCGGCTGTACTGGGAACACACAGCTCACAGGAGGGAGGATTCAGTGGGGAATTGAGGGGAATCTGATCTCCCTTCTGTCCATTAAACTGTTGCTCCCTGTTCACTCTGAATTCACCAACACTCCCTCTGGACCCGGGTCTGAGACTCGGACCAATTCCGAGCTGTGAGGAGGGAACAGGAGCAGGAACTCGACCCTCGAATCCCTCGCACTGAACCCAGACTGAAGAAACATCACTGAAATAGTTAGGGTTAAATAGAAATTAATGATCCCCGTTTAAGATTATAAACACACCTTGGAATATTCCCGCTCTCCCCCTGATCCCAGTCCCCTGCTCGATGACGATCCCTGGGACAGGGGCTGCCCCTGTTGAGCTGATTCTGCCTCCTCCCCAGAGCACAGATACTGACAGCCCTGTGAGGGACGGTGTCCCTTTAAGAGACACACTGATTGGCTGTGTGTAACTCTGCTGTTAGCGAAGGGTTAATCAAATGGGACTGTTATTGATTCCTCTTTATATTAATTTAACTGTGTTCAGTAACTTTTCAATTGGAACTGATCTGACCAGCAGTTTGATTCTCCCTTTGATATGGACAGACCCTGTAACAAGACCTTAGGAGGCGTGTCGGTGCGAGTGGAACGGCATCTTGTAAACTCTTCGTCTTTGCACTTCACAGGGACATGAGAGAGGTGGGAATGGTGGTTCGTTGTCTGTAATGTTGAAGCTGGTTGTATTGATACATAAACAGCTGTCTGTAAAGGCCCCCCTGGAAGGAGACCCCTGTCGAAAGGAATACGGCCCAGTGTGAGGAACAGCAACACGTGCACTGGAGGGTTAGAATGTCTTTGATGGTTCTGTAACTGACCTCATCCTAAGGATTTGATTGACAGATCAATCAGGATGTGGAAATCATTGACAGGGGACATGAAAGGAACAAGAGGTAATACTAAAACATAACAGGATTGGGAAAAACGATAAACAGTCGGAGTGGGAAGAGAGAGCTCAGAATCTGATGGGGCCTGACCAGCCGACCATTTCACTGTTAACGTGTGGATTCTCCGGGTTAAAAACTCCTGAGTGCTGTTGTTGTGTATGTTTAATTATTGTCAATAATAGTTATCATATGCTTAATAAACCTGTGACTATCCACCTGTAATACTGTGAACCCCAGTATTTTGACCATTAATTATCAGTAAGAACATCGTTCCTCTGACCCGCCCCTCCCTGACCCATGGGGGGTGAAGCTCTGGCCCATTACAGTGAGGAGTGTTTAAAGCAGGTGTGACTGGGGACTGAGGATTAATCTCAGGCTCCTGATCCACACACACAGGGACCTGATATTAAAGTTCGGGGATATTCCCAACTGTCTGAACACAACTAACCCGACCTGCTCTCAGTCCCTTATATTGGAGAAAAGCTGCATGTTCTTACCAATGATTCCCAATATGTCTGAGTGATACTTTTCCAATCCATTCAGCCTCTTCTGGATAAGTTGAGATATATTGGACAGGTTCAGGGTGAGCGCTGGAACATCTGGGTCTGTGACTCTCTGAGTCTCAATCACTCTGGAATAAAAGAGGAGAGAATGTTTTTATCAGTGGGGACATTTCAGATCAGAAACCCAAAGGGGAACGAGTGATCAGTGCAACAACCTGCACCCCTTCTAATGCTCGTACTGAGACCCCGCAGCAACCCATCCTGAAAATGGCAGAATCCCGGGATTTGCAGTCTCCCTGCATTCACACTGATCTCCACACGTGCAGTGGGATCCTGGTTTGCTGCCACTTCAGCTCAGTTTGTGATTTTCAAAGCCGTCTGTGTTCAGTCCAGTTTCTCTGTACTGGAGCCCTCATCTTTCCATTATTAATAATTATTATTATCCCGAGGGTCTCCAGTCTGTGCTCCCCCCTCTCTGCAGGATCACACTCTCTACAATCATGTGAAGTGAGGAGAGGAGAAGGAACAGCCTCCCAGGGACCTGGGATCGGTGGGATTCCCTCACTGAGGGTCCAGTCACACTGACATTACTGGGAAATCTCAGCACTGACTCATTTCTCTGTTAGTGGATAGAATGAGCCAATCACAACACATTTTACTGTCACTGACACTGGGACCTGCCCCTCTCCTCATTTCTCCATGGGCTGGTTGATAGGACAAGCCAATCACACAGCACTTACTGACCCAATGGAATAAAGCTGTCACTGACACACATGGAGCCTTTCGGAAGCCTCGGTTAGATACAGGTCACTGCAGGTTTCTCTCTCTCTCACTTCCTGTCTAACAGGTTCCTGAGAAGCTCGACACACCGATGGAACAGCCCAGGTCACTCCCATTTCCCACAGGCTGCCTGAGCCAATAACCCCTCAAACCACAGTTAAACATCACTCAATATTCCCACCATTTGAAAGCACCTTATCTGGGAAGGTTTCCAAGCGGTGATTCTACTTTCACTCTTCTCCCAGATACAGGGGAAGGTTCCCTATCAGCAGCAGGTACTGTATGACTGAGAGGAACTTACCTGGAAAGGAGCTGCTTCGAGTTCTGTGAATAAAGAGAGGAGATCAAATCAGTCAACGAACAAATCAACACCCAATGGAACCAAAGAGTGAATTTGGGATTGAGAGTAAAGAGTTCAGTGTATAACAGTAGGTGGGGCCAGTCACAGGAATGGGCAATAATCCCACATTTCACTGCACTCCATCCTGGGGCAGCACCAACACTCCGAGGGCAGGGCCGAGGGGGCAGCGCCAACACTCCGAGGGCAGGGCCGAGGGGGCAGCGCCAACACTCCGAGGGCAGGGCCGAGGGGGCAGCGCCAACACTCCCAGGGCAGGGCTGAGGGGGCAGCGCCAACATTCCGAGGGCAGGGCCGAGGGGGCAGCGCCAACACTCCCAGGGCAGGGCCGAGGGGGCAGCGCCAACACTCCGAGGGCAGGGCCGAGGGGGCAGCGCCAACACTCCGAGGGCAGGGCCGAGGGGGCAGCGCCAACACTCCCAGGGCAGGGCTGAGGGGGCAGCGCCAACATTCCGAGGGCAGGGCCGAGGGGGCAGCGCCAACACTCCCAGGGCAGGGCCGAGGGGGCAGCGCCAACACTCCCAGGGCAGGGCCGAGGGGGCAGCGCCAACACTCCCAGGGCAGGGCCGAGGGGGCAGCGCCAACACTCCCAGGGCAGGGCCGAGGGGGCAGCGCCAACACTCCGAGGGCAGGGCTGAGGGGGCAGCACCAACACTCTGAGGGCAGGGCTGAGGGGGCAGCACCAACACTCCGAGGGCAGGGGTGAGGGGGCAGCACCAACACTCCGGGGGCAGGGCTGAGGGGGCAGCACCAACACTCCGAGGGCAGGGGTGAGGGGGCAGCGCCAACACTCCGAGGGCAGGGGTGAGGGGGCAGCACCAACACTCCGAGGGCAGGGGTGAGGGGGCAGCACCAACACTCCGAGGGCAGGGTAAAACTTGGGGTGTGTTGTCCCACAGGGATCGGTGCTGAGACCACTGCTGTTCACCATTTACATAAATGATTTGGACTCGGGAATTGGAAGTACAATTTCAAAATTTGCGGACGACACCAAATTGGAGGTGTAGTTAATACTGAGGAGACTGCGACAAAATACAGGAAGACATTAATAAACTTGCGGAATGGGTGTGTATCTGGCAAATGAATTTCAATATAGTTAGGTGTGAGGCATTACATTTTGGTTGGAATAATAAGGAGGCCTCAAACTCCTTGGAAAACAAGAGTCGAAATAGCGCAGAGGGATCTCGAGGCTCCAGATACACAAATCACTAAAAGTAGCGACGCAGGTTAATAAGGCCATAAAAAAAGCAAAGGACTGGTTTTCATTTCTCGAGGGATAGAATTTATGTTAAAATTGTATAGAATTTTGGTTAGACCACACTTGCAGTATTGTGAATAGTTCTGGTCTCCATATTATAAAAAGGATATTGAGGCACTGGAGAAGGTGCAGAAACGATTTATTGGAATGATACCAGAACTGAGAGGTGATACCTATCAGGAAAGACTGAATCATAGAATCATGGAAAATTTACGGCACAGAAGGAGGCCATTTGGCCCATTGTGTCTGCACCGGCCGACAATGAGCCACCCAGCCTAATCCCACTTTCCAGCACTTGGTCCGTGGCCTTGTCAGTCACAGCACTTCAGGTGCACGTCCAGGTACTTTTCAAATGAGTTGAGGGTTTCTGCCTCTCCCATCCATTCAGGCAGTGAGTTCCAGACTCCCACCACCCTCTGGGTGAAAAAATGTTTCCTCAGCTCCCCTCTAATCCTTCTACCAATTACTTTAAATTCGATGCCCTCTGACCTCTCTGCTAAGGGAAATAGGTCCTTCCTATCCACTCTATCTGGGCCCCTCATAATTTTATACACTTCAATTAAATCACCGTTCAGCTTGCTCTGTTCCAAAGAGAACAACCCCAGCCTATCCAATCTTTCCTCATAGCTAAACTTCTCCAGTCCTGGCAACATCCTCGTAAATCTCCTCTGTATCCTCTCCAGTGCAATTACATCCTTCCTGTAATGTGGTGACCAGAACTGTACTCAGTTACTCAAGCTGTGGCCTAACCAGTGTTTTATGCAGTTCTAGCATAACCTCCCTGCTCTTATATTCTATGCCTTGGCTAATAAAGGAAAGTATTCCATTTGCCTTCTTAACCACCTTATCTACCTGTCCTGCTACCTTTAGGGATCTGTGGACATGCACTCCAAGGTCCCTCACTTCCTCTACACCTCTCAGTATCCTCCCATTTATTGTTTATTCCCTTACCTTGTTTGCATTCCCCAAATGCATTCCCTCACACTTCTCTGGATTGAATTCCATTTGTCACTTTTCTGCCCACCTGACCAGTCCATTGATATCTTCCTGCAGTCGACAGCTTTCCTCCTCACTATCAACCACACGGACAATTTTTGTAACATCTGCAAACTTCTTAATCATGCCCCCTACATTTAAGTCCAAATCATTAATATATATCACAAAAAACAGGCTGGGGCTCTTTTCTCTAGAAAGTGAAGACTGAGGGGTGACCTGATTGAGGTCTTTAAGATGATGAAAGGGTTTAATAGGGTAGACTGAGAGAAGATGTTTCCACTTGTGGGGGAGACCAGAAATAGGGGCCATAAATATAATTTTATCCCCTCAACTCCTCCACTGCTTGATCAATTCTGTTCAATAATGAGACTTTATTGTGTCACTGAGGTTACAGCCCCTGATCCGTGGTTTTGCCAGATATTGAGAATTGAAGAGCAACATAAAAACTCGAAAAGGACACTTATTTAATGGATTAGGTCCAAGAGTGTATTTTAATAGACATTAATAAATCCAATAGGGAATTCAGGAGAAACCTCTTAACCCGGAGAGTGGTGAGAATGTGGAACTCACCACCACAAGGAGTAGTTGAGGTGAACAGCACAGATATATTTAAAGGGAAGCTCGATAAACACATGGGGGAGAAAGGAATAGAAGGAGATACTAATAGGGTGAGATGAATTAGAGAGGGAGGAGGTTCGTGTGGAGCATAAACACCAGCAGAGACATGATGGGCCGAATGGCCTGTTTCTGTGCTGTAGATTCTATGAAATTCGATATAACTCCTCGGGCAGTGCTGAAGGGGCAGCACCAACACTCCGAGGGCAGGGCTGAGGGGGCAGCGCCAACGCTCCGAGGGCAGGGCTGAGGGGGCAGCGCCAACACTCCGAGGGCAGGGCTGAGGGGGCAGCGCCAACACTCCGAGGGCAGGGCTGAGGGGGCAGCGCCAACACTCCGAGGGCAGGGCTGATGGGGCAGCACCAACACTCCCAGGGCAGGGCTGAGGGGGCAGCGCCAACACTCCCAGGGCAGGGCTGAGGGGGCAGCGCCAACACTCTGAGGGCAGGGCTGAGGGGGCAGCGCCAACTCTGCGACGGCAGGGCTGAGGGGGCAGCGCCAACACTCCGAGGGCTGGGCTGAGGGGGCAGCGCCAACACTCTGAGGGCAGGGCTGAGGGGGCAGCGCCAACTCTCCGACGGCAGGGCTGAGGGGGCAGCGCCAACACTCCCAGGGCAGGGCTGAGGGGGCAGCGCCAACACTCCGAGGGCAGGGCTGAGGGGGCAGCGCCAACACTCCGAGGGCAGGGCTGAGGGGGCAGCACCAACACTCTGAGGGCAGGGCTGAGGGGGCAGCGCCAACTCTCCGACGGCAGGGCTGAGGGGGCAGCGCCAACACTCCCAGGGCAGGGCTGAGGGGGCAGCGCCAACACTCCCAGGGCAGGGCTGAGGGGGCAGCGCCAACACTCCCAGGGCAGGGCTGAGGGGGCAGCGCCAATGCTGGGCCCCACCAACAATCTTCAAACAATTCAGCCCTCTCACCAGCCTCACAGAAACGCCCCATTCCCCAGACATGGCCCTGTTTATATTGAAGATGTACCTGAATAAAGGAGAGATGGTCCCTCTGTACCAGACTCTGGGTTTCTCCATCTATTAATGTAATCTGTTCCATCCTCTTGTTTAATGCTTCAGAACAGCTTCTAATCTGTGAGAGAGCTCGGAGACCCTCCTCATCGATCAGTTTCAGTGCGTATTCTTCATCTTCTTCCAGCTCTCTCCTCCATTCAGAGAAGCTCTTCGATAGCTTTCCTTTCAGCTCATTGATTCGTGTCTGAAACCCAAACCAACTCTCATTACAAACGGCCCTTCCACACAGCTCTTACCCCGTGCACATGGCACTTTCCAGGGACGGGACAGTTTGTTTCGATCACTACTCGATCACCATTAAAGATAGACAAGCAGTGGGAGAGGGTCTACTGGGAGAGAAAACAGAGTTTAACGAGTGTTGCCTTGAGCCTTGAGTTTAATAGAAAGAGCACTGTATTTAGACTGTGTATGGCACTGCCACCTGGTCCATCCACACCTGGAGTGATGGGTCCAGTTTTGGTGCCCACACCTGGTGAAGGACATCGAGACTCTGGAGAGGACGGTGGCCAGAATGACACGTAGTCTGATGGATTTTAGTTCTGAGGATCGGCTCCAAGAGGGAGGGCGATTTCGAGAAAGGCAGGCCGAGAGGGACATGATTGAGGTTTTTAAAATGATCGAGGGATTATTGGACTCACTCGTTGGGTGAGCTACTTGAGATGGATCGGGATGGTAGGACTAGAGGGCCTGTGTATAAAATCCATAGGCACAGAGTTAGGTTAGACCCCAGAGTCCTCGATCTCTGGAACAGACTCCCTGAACATGTGGGGGGTATGGAGTCACTCCCACCCTTTAAAAGGGGAGGAATTTCCCACAGATTTTCCTGAGTTGTCTGCAGGTTCCAGAGTAAATCCAGGTCCAGTCCCACTTTACCCACCTTTATTTCAGCTTCTGATCTCTCCAAGTCTTGCTGTTTGCTGGAACAATTCTGCTGGACTCCCCGAAGACTCTCGATTTCTCTCTCCAATTCTTCCTGTGAAGGCAATTGGAAAGTGTTTTAAAGGGATTGAAACTGGAATGTAAAAGGGAAATGATTCCGTTCCAGGAGTGACCCCACTGGGTGTGGATAGAAAGTGGTTTGGGGGATTCTCAGTGTCTGGGCCCTGAGCAGAAATATTCCCTTCTGTGACTCTCAGTAAAGAGGCGCTCCCTGCCCTGTATAAACTGAGGAACCACACACACACCGGCTTCTTTTCACACTGACTCACCGTGTGCTGCATTTTCACACGGACTCAGCTCCTCCATTTCCAGGAATCAGCCGAGGGGAAAGGGAGACAGACTCAGTCACACCAGCATTTCTCAAACACCAATTCCCTCTTGTTGTGAGAAACAGTTTCTCCCCCCAGCCCCTGAGTCTCCCCCCGTGGGTGTCCCTCACTCCCCCCACCGGTGATGGTCCTCTCCCTGCTGGTCAGATGGCAGAATACCCCAGCGTTGCACAGGGCTCCAACATGCTCTGCTCTACAGCCCTCTGCCATGGAGTGCCAGTTCTCACAGGTGCGCACACAGTGAATTACTGAGCTCTACAGTGCCCTCACCAGGAGGGGCTGAGTGTGGGTGAGGGGCAGTCACCCTGGGCCACTCTCACACCCTCCCAGTGCCCACCCTGTTCTCTCAGACAGACTGTAAGAGAAAGGGGAGGGAGCAAATCTGACTGACAAAAAACAAACAGCTGTAAACCCAGACCCTGGGCTAAATCAGCACTGTCTGCAATCAGTTCTAATTAATGTTGGTCATTAACAGGAAAACTCTCCCTCACTGTATTTAATATCAGGAATTGTGTCACTCACCTTAATTGCAGCTTGTGCCTGATCCAGGCTCAGCAGTGTGTGGGAATTATGTTTCCCTGTTATTGTACAGGAAACACACACACACTCTGCATCATCTTTACAGTAGAATTCAAGGATCTTCTTATGGTGAACGCACTGCCTGTCTGTAAGATCAGCCACAGGTTCGATTAGGGTGTGATCTTTGTCGGCCCCTTTCAATAAATGTGGTTTTAAATCATAGAATCATAGAAGTTACAACATGGAAACAGGCCCTTCGGTCCAACATGTCCATGTCGCCCAGTTTATACCACTAAGCTAGTCCCAATTGCCTGCACTTGGCCCATATCCCTCTATACCCATCTTACCCATGTAACTGTCCAAATGCTTTATAAAAGACAAAATTGTACCCGCCTCTACTACTGCCTCTGGCAGCTCGTTCCAGACACTCACCACCCTTTGAGTGAAAAAATTGCCCCTCTGGACCCTTTTGTATCTCTCCCCTCTCACCTTAAATCTATGTCCCCTCGTTATAGACTCCCCTACCTTTGGGAAAAGATTTTGACTATCTACCTTATCTATGCCCCTCATTATTTTATAGACTTCTATAAGTTCACCCCTTAACCTCCTACTCTCCAAAAAAAGTCCCAGTCTATCTAACCTCTCCCTATAAGTCAAACGATCAAGTCCCGGTAGCATCCTAGTAAATGTTTTCTGCACTCTTTCTAGTTTAATAATATCCTTTCTATAATAGGGTGACCAGAACTGTACACAGTATTCCAAGTGTGGCCTTACTAATGTCTTGTACAACTTCATCAAGACATCCCAACTCCTGTATTCAATGTTCTGACCAATGAAACCAAGCATGCTGAATGCCTTCTTCACCACCCTATCCACCTGTGACTCCACTTTCAAGGAGCTATGAACCTGTACTCCTAGATCTCTTTGTTCTATAACTCTCCCCAACGCCCTACCATTAACGGAGTAGGTCCTGGCCCGATTCGATCTACCAAAATGCATTACCTCACATTTATCTAAATTAAACTCCATCTGCCATTCATCGGCCCACTGGCCCAATTTATCAAGATCCTGTTGCAATCCTAGATAACCTTCTTCACTGTCCACAATGCCACCAATCTTGGTGTCATCTGCAAACTTACTAACCATGCCTCCTAAATTCTCATCCAAATCATTAATATAAATAACAAATAACAGCGGACCCAGCACCGATCCCTGAGGCACACCGCTGGACACAGGCTTTAGTTTGAAAAACAACCCTCTACAACCACCCTCTGTCTTCTGTCGTCAATCCAATTTTGTATCCAATTGGCTACCTCACCTTGGATCCCGTGAGATTTAACCTTATGTAACAACCTACCACGCGGTACCTTGTCAAAGGCTTTGCTGAAGTCCATGTAGATCACGTCTACTGCACAGCCCTCATCTATCTTCTTGGTTAGCCCTTCAAAAAACTCAATCAAATTCGTGAGACATGATTTTCCTCTCACAAAACCATGCTGACTGTTCCTAATCAGTCCCTGCCTCTCCAAATGCCTGTAGATCCTGTCCCTCAGAATACCCTCTAACAACTTACCCACTACAGATGTCAGGCTCACCGGTCTGTAGTTCCCAGGCTTTTCCCTGCCGTCCTTCTTAAACAAAGGCACAACATTTGCTACCCTCCAATCTTCAGGCACCTCACCTGTAGCTGTCGATGATTCAAATATCTCTGCTAGGGGACCTGCAATTTCCTCCCTAACCTCCCATAACGTCCTGGGATACATTTCATCAGGTCCCGGAGATTTATCTACCTTGATGCGCATTAAGACTTCCAGCACCTCCCTCTCTGTAATATGTACACTCCTCAAGACATCACTATTTATTTCCCCAAGTTCCCTAACATCCATGCCTTTCTCAATCGTAAATACCGATGTGAAATATTCATTTAGGATCTCACCCATCTCTTGTGGTTCCGCACATAGATGACCTTGTTGATCCTTAAGAGGCCCTACTCTCTCCCAAGTTACTCTTTTGCCCTTTATGTATTTGTAGAAGCTCTTTGGATTCGCCTTTGCTTTATCTGCCAAAGCAATCTCATGTCCCCTTTTTGCCCTCCTGATTTCTCTCTTAACTCTACTCCGGCAATCTCTATACTCTTCAAGGGATCCACTTGATCCCAGCTGCCGATGCATGTCATATGCCTCCTTCTTCTTTTTGACCAGGGCCTCAATCTCCCGAGTCATCCAAGGTTCCCTACTTCTACCAGCCTTGCCCTTCACTTTATAAGGAATGTGCTTACCCTGAAGGGAGCAAAGAGATGTTTCACATTTCAGACACATTGGGCATGATTTTCGCTTTGAAAAACGGGTGGGTTGGGGACGGGGTGCATTAAAAATTGCAACAATTTAAAACCCGCCCCCAACCCGCCTCCAACCCGCCCATTTCTGGTTTTCCCAGGGGCGGGACGAGGGGCGGGACGAGGGGCGGGCGACCAACCCGCTCTCAGGAGGAGGGTTGGTCATTAAAAGCTTTCAAGGAGGCTGTGGGCCTCCATTTTGTCAGGTTTTGTGATTTTAGTCACTGGGGCCCGGGATTCCTGGGCCTTCTCCATCACACCGTGAGAGGAGGCGAGAAGGCCCGAAACTGCAGGTGAGTGCCTTTACAGCACAGCTTGTGGGCCCAGAGGAGCAGGAGTGCTTCCCCCCGGCCCGACAAGCCCACCTGCAGCGATGACCTCCGATCATGACCCCGCCACCCCTCGTTGACTGATCCCCCGGTGACTGACCCCCTATCCCCCTCCTGATGACCCCCGATTCCCCTCCCGATGACCCCCGATCCCCCTCCCGATGACCCCCGATCCCCCTCCCGATGACCCCCGATCCCCCTCCCAATGACCCCCGATTCCCCTCCCGATGACCCTGATCCCCCTCCCCATGACGCCCGATACCCCTCCTGATGACCAACCCCCCAATGACTGATCCCCACCCCAATGACTAACTCCCCCCGACACCGCCAATGCCACCATGCCCCCCAATGCCCCCATGCCCACCGATGACCTTTACCCTCCCATCCATCCAATCTAAGGCTGACCTGAACACTTACCCCTTCCTTGCTCTGCTCCCATCTGACTGAGACCGGCCTGTCAATCAGGCTGGCCTGTCAGTCGGGAAACCGTCAAAAAAAAGACATCCTGACCTTAAAATTGTAAGAATGTCTGGGAAACCCGTACTTCCGGGTTTCCTCTCCGCAAATCGACCCGCACCCCCACCGCCCCCTTCCTGGCTCCTGGCTAAAATTACCCCCATCCTCAAAGCTGGGGATGGATTCTCGATGCAGTACTCACACAAGACATGGGCTGAATCAGCAGGAGGCTGTGACCGTGTGTATTTTTCCACAATATTACACAGCGTAACGTTTCTCTCCAGACTGGGCCTGGGGTTGAATTTCCGGTGACACTGAGGACACTCAAACCCTTCTGGGCCTGGTGTCTGGGCCCAAACTCCCTCAATACATTTCAAACAGAAACTGTGCTGACAGAACAAAACCACCGGGTCCTGGTACACCTGGAGACACACAGCACAGGTTAATTCATCCTCTAAAGCTCCGGGCTCCATTCCTACAGCTCCTGAAGCAGCTTTCACACAGAACAAGAGAGAGCGACGAACCAGAGCAGGAAGTGAAATTCTTGTAAACACTCAGTGTCGGGAGTGACGGTGTTAATTTCATGATTCACCTTTGCTGAAGATTAACCCTTTCAGGCCTGCAGCAGCAGTTCAGAACAAAAATCAGAAACACACAGAAAAAATTTGTAATTTTAAGAATAACCTTTACAAATCCTGCAGAGAGGAAGGTGAAGGAGATCTCTGGGAGGAATGGAAAAATATACAGAAAAAGTTAAAAGGTTCATCAGAGGGGCAAAGAGAGATCAAACAAAGCAAACCAGCAGAGGCTGCAAGTCTCAGTAAACTCAACACGAAACATGTCCAAACAACACAGAGCTGTGACCAACAAAGATAAAATAATGTTGTACATCAAATCCAAAACAGGAGAATACAGTCAGAGGAAGTCACGATCAAACTGTACAGGGTCTGGTCAGACCCACCTCGAGTACTGTGTCCAGTTCTGGTCAGTCCCACCTCGAGTACTGTGTCCAGTTCTGGTCAGACCCACCTCGAGGACTGTGTCCAGTTCTGGTCAGACCCACCTTGAGTACTGTGTCCAGTTCTGGTCAGACCCACCTCGAGTACTGTGTCCAGTTCTGGTCAGACCCACCTCGAGGACTGTGTCCAGTTCTGGTCAGACCCACCTTGAGTACTGTGTCCAGTTCTGGTCAGACCCACCTCGAGTACTGTGTCCAGTCCTGGTCAGTCCCACATCGAGTACTGTATCCAGTTCTGTCAGTCATACCTCGAGTACTGTGTCCAGTTCTGGTCAGTCCCACATCGAGTACTGTATCCAGTTCTGTCAGTCATACCTCGAGTACTGTATCCAGTTCTGTCAGTCATACCTCGAGGACTGTGTCCAGTCCTGTCAGTCACACCTCGAGTACTGTATCCAGTTCTGTCAGTCATACCTCGAGTACTGTGTCCAGTTCTGGTCAGACTGCACCGCAATCAGCTTACAAGGGAGCTGATGGTCATTCAGGCATTCTTCACACTCTGCTGGGGACTAACCAAGTAGTACTGAGGACAAGGAGGATGGAGGTACTTGTAGGGGAACGGAGACTTAAGTGACCAGGACAGACATGATAAAGTGAACATTGCCCATGAATGTCCCACTGCTGGTGTACCCTAATCTGATAGGCATTCCATCTCAACAGCCAGGCCATCAATCAGCATCTGGCAGGATCCAGATCCTGATCCTGACACTTCAGCTCACTGTTTGGATCCAGAGAAACATAGAAAATAGGAACAGGAGTAGGCCATTCGGCCCTTCGAGCCTGCTCTGCCATTCAATATGATCCTCTATCTCAATACCATATTCTCGCTCTCTCCCCATACCCATAATGCCTTTTGTGTCTAGAAATCTATCTATCTCCTTCTTAAATATATTCAGTGACTTGGCCTCCACTGCCTTCTGTGGTAGAGAATTCCACAGGTTCACCACCCTCTGAGTGAAGAAATTTCTCCTCATCTCAGTCCTAAATGTTCTACCCTGTATCCTGAGACTGTGACCCCTGGGTCTCGACCCCCAGCCAGGGGAAACATCCTCCCTGCATCCAGTCTATCGAGCCCTGTCAGAATTTAATACGTTTCAATGAGACCCCTCTCATTCTTCTAAACTCGAGTGAATACCGGCCTAGTCGACCCAATCTCTCCTCATACGACAGTCCTGCCATCCCAGGAATCAGTCTGGTGAACCTTCGCTGTACTCCCTCCATGGCAAGTATATCCTTTCTTAGGTAAGGAGACCAAAACTGCACACAATACTCCAGGTGTGGTCTCACCAAGGCCCTGTATAACTGCAGTACGACATCCCTGCTCCTGTATTCAAATCCTCTTGCAATGAAGGCCAACATACCATTTGCCTTCCTAACTGCTTGTTGTACCTGCATGTTTGCTTTCAATGACTGGTGTACAAGGACACCCAGGTCCCTTTGTACATCAACATTCCCCAATCTATCACCATTTAAATAATACTCTGCCTTTCTGTTTTTCCTTCCGAAGTGGATAACTTCACATTTATCCACATTATACTGCATCTGCCATGTATTTGCCCACTCACTCAACTTGTCTAAATCGCCTTGAAGCCTCTTTGCATCCTCCTCACAACTCACGATCCCACCTAGTTTTGTGACATCAGCAAACTTGGAAATATTACATTTGGTTCCCTCATCCAAATCATTGATATATATTGTGAATAGCTGGAGCCCAAGCACTGATCCCTGCGGTACCCCACTAGTCACTGCCTGGCACCCAGTGAAAGACCCATTTATTCCTACTCTCTGTTTCCTGTCTGTTAACCAATTTTCAATCCATGCCGGTATATTACCTCCAATCCCATGTGCTTTAATTTTGTACAATAACCTCTTATGTGGGACTTTATCAAAGGCCTTCTGAAAATCCAAATAAACCACATCCACTGGTTCTCCCTTATCTATTCTACCAGTTACATCCTCAAAAAACTCCAGTAGGTTTGTCAAACACGATTTCCCTTTCATAAATCCAAATTGACTTTGTCTAATCCCGTTGATATTTTCTAAGTGTCCTGTTATCACATCCTTTATAATAGACTCCAGCATTTTCCCTACTACTGACGTTAGGCTAACCGGTCTGTATTTCCCTGTTTTCTCGCTCCCTCCTTTTTTAAATAGTGGAGTTACATTTGCCACCCTCCAATCTGCAGGACTGTTCCATAACCTATTGAATTTTGGAAGATGACAACGAATGCATCCACTATTTCCATGACTACCTCTTTTCGTACTCTGGGATGCAGATTATCAGGCCCTGGGGATTTATCGGCTTTAAGTTCCATTAATTTCTCCAGCACTATTTTTTTACGAATAATAATTCCTCCTTCTCACTGGACCCTTGGTTCCCGAGCATTTCTGGGAATCACGCTCACTTTGACCTATTTGTCCTGGGAGCCGGATTCTGTTCCCTTGCAGGGTCCACCCTTCTCACCCTGAGTACCAGTTGGACAGTGTCCAGCAGTGTTTGGAGGATGTCGGAATGAAGCAGAAAGATTCCCTAAAAAAGTAGGGACGTCTTTAATCTTCAAATGACTTGGCGTTCTCCCGTGGGCTCCTGAAGTCAGACTGGCAGCATTCAACACCGGTGTATCTGAAAAGCACGGTCTGTGAGGCCAGTAAAGGGTTAACCAGAGCCACCTCCTGCTGCAATTTTCTGCAGCATCCTGGAGATCAGGCAACCCTGAGCAACAGAATCTAGAAACAAAAGAATGAAAGACTGTCCCAGCCTCCACCTTGACTGTCTGAGGTCCTCGAGCAGATTGGTGATTGTCTGGTGATACGAGCAAGTCGATCGATCTGGTCACCCCCCAAGTCCTGAAGATATTCTGGACTACCTCAGTGTGGATCATCCACTCGTCAGGATGGACTACAGAGCAGCTGAGTGTGCCGACTGTAGTGTTGTCCACGCCGGCCAAATGTGGCACCAAGAGTGTCACCCCATCGTTCAAGCACCAATGGGAAGCAACGTGTCATCTTGACAGAAGGACCCAGGAGGGAGTCCCACCCTGTAGACAGACCGGAATACTGCCATATTGTCTGCCTGGAGACACACTGACTTACCCCGCACCGAGTCTGAAAATGGATAATGTCCTGTTGTATCGTTCACTCCTCGAGCCTGTTGAAATGCCAAGTGAACCCATCCGTGTCCACTGGCCTAGAAGCCCATTCACCCTGAATGTGACCTCCACCCATATGTCAGAGCATTAGCTGAAGACCCTGATGGCTGCAGCACCAACCCCTGGAGAACACTGTGCTCCCAGGACCACCAGCTCTAGTTCAGATGCCGTGGCAAAGGAGACCTGTGGAAACATTACTGGCGGAGCAAGGCTCAACTGGAGAAATATCCCCAACAGTTGAGCCTTCTGGATGACAATCACTCACTCACTCTCAGTGTGGATGGTAGAAGACCATGATGTCACCTGCCAGTATGCCCAGTAGTAGATGGTTCCTCTGATGGTCAAACCAAACCACGTTGTGAAAAACATGGAGGCTCAAGCTGCTAACGCAGAGGATACTCACTACTCCTGGTCTCCTGGACCCAAGCATCCAGAGTGATCCACGTCCACATGGAAGGACTGGAAATGGCCAGTCATCCAGATCTGTGGTGGGCTATCAAGGCAGGATCACTGCTTGGGGACGTGGAGCTGGACAGGGTCTCGAAGGTTACTTGTTGTGAGCTCCCTGCGTTCCAGGTCCTAATCTGGAATGACGGGCTGGCATGGTACAAAGGACATTGCGGCCCAGCTAAAGCTTTGAAGGGGCCTGTAGATGGGGTGTTGCCTAAGTGTCCCCCCCACCTTGGGTGCCAATCCGGGAATGCCTGAAGGTTCTGCTGGAGATGCTTGTAGCCCTGCAGCTGCTCCTCCATTTGCTCGCCAATGAAGACCTCAGCATCAAACGGCAGCTGCAGTAGTTGCTGTACAGTTCCTGAAGGAACCCCAAGGTGCGCAGACAAGCTAATTGGTGATACAAGATCCACTGGACGATGGACGCTGCTCCTACATTGAGGGCACCCACACAGCCTGCTGCTGCAGTGGATGCTCTCTGAAGGTGGTCCTCACTGTGTGGCAGGGATTGTTCCCTCAACTCACCTGCGAACCATTTGCCTGCCAATAAGTAAAGCCGGCCCCAGTGGATTTGGTAGCAGGGAAAATGGGATATGCGCCAAACCCTGCAGGAAGGTCCACCAGACCCACATGTCCCACCATTTGGATTGTGGTGGGTGGAACAGGACTCGTTTCCTGGGCGGTGACCTTCCTTCTGATGCTTTCACGACTAAAGTTCACCAGCTGGATCAGTGAACTGCAAGGTGTGAAGCAGGGTGGCAGAGGCACTATGGATGCTGTCTACCTTGGCCATAACCAACAGAAGGACAGGGACTTCCGGAACCGACAGTTTCAGACTCTGGGTCACCCTTGTGTTGAATACATGAATAAGCCTCAGTGACTGGAGGTCGTGGTCTGACTCAGGCTCCCAACTGGGCTTCCGAAGGTGGGAAGCCTCCGGGCAGCTTCCTCGGGCTAAACCGACAGGGAAGGTTGATAGTTAGCCCCTGGGAACAGGGATGAGGGCGGCTATACCAGCAACAGACTCATGAATACAAGTGCCGATCGAGTTAAACCCTCGAGACATGAGCCCCTGCCACTCGGGGGAGGTGCCACTGAGGCACACGTAACCTCCCTGGGAGTGAGAGCCCTTGGAACCTGGATGCCCCTCAGGAATTGTAGGGAGCGGCTGAAGGTGGTGGGGGGTGGGGGAGACACAGATCTATAAAAAGTGAACGGAGACCTGGGACTGCCCTCACCAAAGTGGAACTCACTCGCAGCATCGGTGACCCTGAGCGGGGTCGAGTCCTCCGAGAGAGGTGCCCCCAAATGAGCTGGCGCCAACTGGAGACCAATGTCCCGGGGCTGGGTTGGTGTCACCAGAGGGCACGACAGATGCCTCTGGTGAAGGACTCACCAACAGTAGCTGGCGGCACTTGGGGGAACCAGCCTGATTCTGGCACCAGAAGGCACGGACACCTCAGAGCCAGCTGGTGCCAGAGGAGGACTCTTCCTCTTTATCCCGGGAGGCCTCGGTACAAGTTGGTACCGGGGCTTCACCCGATGGTGTGGACTGGGATGGCAGGGATTGGTTGGCGAGTGGCTTTAACCAGCCTGTCCCACTCTACACCATCGAGGCAACAACCGGAGTGTCCCCCCTCGAGACTTTCCTGTTCAGTCCCAAGGTGGAGCTCCAGCCGACATCGGTCGGAGATGACTGTATGGACTGGGCCCTCTCCAGTGCCAGTGCAGTTAACCCCGAGCAGTGCCGAACTGAACCTGGAGTTGGAGCAGGGTTGGTGCTTGATGCCGATGCAGGGACAAGATGGCTGGACGTGGAGGTCCAGCCCAGGGGAGTGGGGAGGAGGGGAGCAAATTAACAATACAAATAGATGTCAGAATAAGTCAAGGCAGAGCTGGTAGGGATAACAGGCTCGGTGACCTTAGTGTCCAAACTGCAGACCCACAGACTTCTCACTGTTAGTGATCAGTGTAAATTGTTGGCCAACCCTTCAATGACTCCTCAGATGGGCCTGTAGATGAGACACAATCAATCGAGGAAGGGACTAAGGTTCTCTCTGGGCACTTTCATTGCTTCAATCATCAGAATCAATGAACCAGTTCCAAACTTTTAGTTTCAGTTCCGTACTCTTGACATCTATTTGTCTTGTTAATCCGGGGAGGTGAACAAAATAAACCTGGTGGGTCGACCCTTTCATTTTGCTAAAACTGGGAGTCTGGGATGGGAAAGAAATGTGAGAGAAGGGAGAGAGTGGGTTTAACACCATCTCCAGTCATTGGCTGCACGTTTAGATGGGTCTTTGGGGGTTGGTTTTTGGCCGTCAATTAAAAAGCAAATGAAAAGATGTGGAGTTGGCACTGAGAAATGGATGGGACACAGAGGGATGGCGTGAGGGGAATTTCAGTTGCACTGCTCCCTCCTTTGTGGTATCTCTGCTGGCATTGATTCGATTCCGGTCAGGATACGCTCTCACTTGTATTAGATCCACTTGTTCTTTGTGGTTTTGTTCCAACTTTAGTCTGTGGGGAGTTTGATAAAAACACCCATTTCCTCTCACTCATCCTGACACCAACTGTGTACCTGTGGCAGCAGAAGAAATTACACATAAAATCACTGGATTGCAACAAGGACAACGACAGGCATTTTATAGCTGCCCACATATAGTAAACCATTCAACATGGAAATGCTTAATGCAGATGACTTGTTTCTTTTCTTGTAACGTTTCTGGCCACAGATTCTGATGCCACCTGAGTATTAAAGGCAGAAGATTCCACCGGTTCTGGAGTTGGACAATTGACACCTTCTTCAGAATCAGAGAGAAGGTCCAGAATGGCTGCCATGCCTTCAGGTGAACCAGGATCACTGGCACAAGAGGAGCTTGTCTGACACTATCGGAGTGCTTCAGATGGCAGGACCTGAACCAGCTGACCTGGGAGGTCCTTGGCAAGGACCCAGGGATTGACAAGTCCAGACGACACCAGTAACACCTGGGTCAAGAGTATCTCCCCGACTCCTTCAGTCTCATTGTCTGAGGCCAAGCCCAAGCTCCAGATCTTTTTATATTTTTAATTAACAGAGTGTCAATGCACTGGGTTCAATTAAATAATAAACTGTTCCTCATCAAAAACATTTCAGGAGCAGTATTTCCATTTTCAGTTTAAAACAGCCACTATCTCCCCCCTCTCACCCCCAGAATGCAGTATTTTCGGTGTTTCAGATATTGCCTGCAGCTCAAAAGAATGGAAGGAATTGGTACAGTGCCTATTTGCTGCAAGAGTTGCCTCTGAGAGTCTCTTGTGAAAGTTTTCCCACCTCACTCTCTGAGCTCTCTTCATATTCTCTGTGTCTTTCTCTCTTTTCTCTTTCTCTGTATCCACTCCCTGTCTCCAACTCTTCCTCTGTCAATGTCTTCTCTCCCTCTCCAAGACTTCTATTCTCTCCCACTCTGCTGGCTCGGTCTATTCTAATCACAATGAGGAAAATTAATTTTGAGTTTTGTAGCTCAGGATCATCGGTTGAGACTGCTGTACCTGGAATCATAGAATGGTACAGCACAGAATGAGACCATTCGGCCCCTTGTGTCTGTGCTGGCTCTTTGAAAGAGCTCCCCAATTATCCCACTGCAATGCTCTTTCCTCAGAGCCCTGCAAATCTCTCCTTTACAAGTTTATATCCAATTCCCTTCCCTTGGGCCGGTGTCAGGAGCGGTGGGGCAGCGATGGGATTGTTTGCCTTCTACCAATGATGTTAGGTAGTTGTAAACATTTACAGCAACTGGAGTGAGGCCCAGTAAACATTGGTAACTGGTCCCCACCTTCCAGACTACCTATGAGCAATGCCATGGGAGATCTACCAATGGTAAGTTGTTGTCTACATTTACAGAACAGGGAGTGAGCACCAAACTCAAGGACTGGGAGCAGCCGATCAGTGAGGGACAACAGGGAGGGAGGGACCTGAGAGTGGGGCTCAGTAACCAGCAGTAACCAGGCTCCAGGCCCCAGACTACCTAATGAGCAACGCCATGGAAGATCCTTTAGTGACATTACATTGAACTATTCCACCCGACTGTGCATCAATATTACTGGGTCTGTTAAACTGTCCATATTACTCGTTGTGACTTTCACAAATAATGATACAAGATAAACACGTTGAGACAAACCTTTCAATGACCACAACCTTCTGTCTAATTGATGATGTTTCCATGTGTTCTCTTCACAAAGTAAACCTGTTCAGATCCTCTACCCGACCCCATTCACTCCGAGATAGATCAGCCAGTTAGTCCCAGTCAGTGCAGCTCCCTTTCCTTCACTTAAACTGGTTGTCCAGCCTCCTGCCTCAAATTGACCCAGTTTACAAACCTCTTGTGATGTCTGATCTCACTGTGATGCTCAGTGTGAGGGTGAGGCTCGCTCTGTGACCTCACGGTGTGACCCGTCCAGTTAAAGGGGCCTCACCTTTGATGAAACAGAGTTTGGCAAAAACCCTTGGGCTTCATTTCGATTACAATGACTTGATTCACTAGAATGCAATAACAGGTTTCGAGGGGGTTCGGACCCAGAGAAGACGGTGCACGGGCGATGGGGAATGATGGGATTATTTGCCTTCTACCAATGATAAGTTGCTGTATACATTTACAGCAACAAGAATGGGGCCATTCAGCTCTTCGAGCCTGTTCCGCCATTCAATTAGATCACGGCTGATCTGTATCATGACTCCATTTACCCTCCTTCATTCCATCGCACTTAATTAACACCCTCACCTAAAGAATATCTATCAATCTATTTTTGAAATTTTCAATTGACCCCCAGCCCACCAACTTTTTGGGGGAAGAGAATTCGAGATTTCCACTGTCTTTTGTGTGAAGAAGTGCTTCCTGACATCACCCCTGAATGGCCTAGCTCTAATTTTAAATTTCTGCCCCCTTGTTCTGGACACCCCCACCAGAGGAAATGGTTTCTCTCCATCTACGCTTTCAAATCCTTTACTCATCTGAAACACCACAATTGGATCACCCCTTAATCTTCTATACTCAAGGGAATACAAGCCGAGTTGGTGCAACCTGTCCTCATAATTTAACCCTTTTAACCCCGTATCATTCTGGTGAATATGGGCTGCACCCCCTCCAAGGCCAATCTATCCTTCCTGAGGTGCAGTGCCCAGAACTGAACGCAGTCTCCAGATGTGGTCTAACCAGAGACCGATACAACTGTCTACATTTACAGAACAGAGAGTGAGCACCAAACTCAAGGACTGGGAGCAGCCGGTCAGTGAGGGACAACAGGGAGGGAGGGACCTGAGAGTGGGGCTCAGTAACCAGCAGTAACCAGGCTCCAGGCCCCAGACTACCTAATGAGCAACGCCATGGAAGATCCTTTCGTGACATTACATTGAACTATTCCACCCGACTGTGCATCAATATTACTGGGTCTGTTAAACTGTCCATATTACTCGTTGTGACTTTCACAAATAATGATACAAGATAAAAACGTTGAGACAAACCTTTCAATGACCACAACCTTCTGTCTAATTGATGATGTTTCCATGTGTTCTCTTCACAAAGTAAACCTGTTCAGATCCTCTACCCGACCCCATTCACTCCGAGATAGATCAGCCAGTTAGTCCCAGTCAGTGCAGCTCCCTTTCCTTCACTTAAACTGGTTGTCCAGCCTCCTGCCTCAAATTGACCCAGTTTACAAACCTCTTGTGATGTCTGATCTCACTGTGATGCTCAGTGTGAGGGTGAGGCTCGCTCTGTGACCTCACGGTGTGACCCGTCCAGTTAAAGGGGCCTCACCTTTGATGAAATGGTGTTTGGCAAAAACCCTTGGTCTTCATTTCGATTACAATGACTTGATTCACTAGAATGCAATAACAGGTTTCGAGGGGGTTCGGACCCAGAGAACAGGGAGTGCGGTGATGGACAGTGATGGGATTGTTTGCCTTCTCCCAGTGATGTTGAGTAGTTGTATACATTTACAGCAACAGGAGGAGGCCATTCAGCCCCTCGAGCCTGCTCCACCATTTAAATAGATGATGATCTCACACTTTCCAACATTAAATTCCATCTGCCACAGTTTTGCCCTCTCACCTAATCTATCAATGACCCTTTGCAATTTTCTGCTCCCATCGACGTTATTTACTGTGCCTCCTAACTTAGTGTCGTCAGTAAACTGGGATATACGGCTCTCTATTCCTTCATCCAAGTCATTTATAAATATAGTGAAAAGCTGTGGCCCCGGGACAGATCCCTGGGGGACACCACTGGTCACATCCTGACAGTTTGAGTCCAGAGCTATTATCCCTACTCTCTGTCTCCTACTTCCTAACTAATTCCCTGTCCAAGCCAATAGGTTGCCTCCAATTCCAGACACTCTCATTTTTGTTAACAGTCTCTGATGTGGAACCTTGTCGAATGCTCAGCATGATCGGGAAAAACTCCAACCAAACTCCCCTGTCTGCTCGGTGAGTGAGGCCTCCACATTACGAGTAGCTGCTGGGGGGATTGCGTGGGCAGGCATAAGTCCCACCCTGCCCACTTCACCAACACCATCTCATTGCTGTTTGTGGGATCTTGCTGTGTGCAAATCGGCTCCCGTGTTTTGGTTCCTTTATTTCCTTCCTTCCTTCCTTCCTTCCTGCCTTCCCGTGGTCTGGCCCCCATCTTCACTCTGTGAGCCCAAGGGGCACAGGTCTGGGTGTATCCGGTGCACAACACACTTAACCATCCATCACCTTATCAGGATGGACAACATCAAGCGCTTTCAGGCCTCACCCTCCTCTGCCAAGACCACCGACTACTCCAGGGTCATCCTGGAGAGCAATGATAACCCTCCACTTCTTCACTGCCCCATCAATCATTTCCAGGAACTCGCCCCTACCCACCCCTCACCTCCAACAAGAAGTTGTGAGGAACTCACTGTCACTGTGGTGCACTATCCCCCTCGCCCTCACCCTCATGGCCCATACTCATCGATCACCATCATGCCTGGGGACTCGGCCTGCTGCAGTGCCTGGTGTGGAAGGGCATCTCGGGAGCAGCAGCAGGTCGACCTTTCAATGGCCCTTTACTCGAGAGCAGCGTAGACTTAGATGATAAGAGGGAGACTGTGGATTGGGGGTGGGGGAGATGGTCGGGGCGGGATAAGTCGGGCAGAGTCGGGAGCAGCAGCAAGAACATGGTGAGTGGGAGCGATGGCGAGAGAGGAGCAGCTGGTAAAGGGGTGAGTGAAACCTGGGGACCTTACTGTGGGTAAATAGTGAAAGATTATCTCCACTGGCCAGCCAGGCCCCACTCTATGGAGAGCTGCATGGCACCAATTTATGCCAGTCATTGTGAACCTGGCATCACACATGGCACAGTATCAGCCTGATCTGTAAAACTCCCCTGTCTGCTGGGGGAGTGAGGTCTCCACATTGAGCAGCCTCCCACTTCACTTTGACTCTGAAAACACTCCACTCCAGGCCAACCCAGCAATTGACCTGTGGGCCCCTTCGAATATTCGGCCCCATGAACAGGCACTGCAAGATCACGTGGTGGGGGGGCTGTAACCGTATCTCTGAGGCTGAATTTGACAAATCTACAGCACTGACTATTTGACATAATCTGAGCTCTAAGGTTGGTTTAGTGAGGGCGCATTTCATTCACCGAGAACGGGTGAGGGTGACATCATTGGAAGTGATGTCACTGGCCGATCAAATACTGGAAATCCCCAGACTGTCACTAATCAGTCCGTCAAACTAAACACTGTGGGAGAGAGCTGGGGAGAGTGATGGGGCATCGTGTGTGGGCCATGGATTGGCTCGCTGACGTTCATGGTCAAGAGCGACATCGAGGTCTAATGGGGGGAGGAGGAGAGTGAGATCGAGGTCTAATGGGGGGAGGAGGAGAGTGAGATCGAGGTCTAATGGGGGGGAGGAGGAGAGTGAGATCGAGGTCTAATGGGGGGAGGAGGAGAGTGAGATCGAGGTCTAATGGGGGGAGGAGGAGAGTGAGATCGAGGTCCAATGGGGAGGTTCCCTCCCTGCCCCCTGTTTCTGCTCCTCCCCCGCTGATTCTGCTCCCCTCCCCCCTCATGACTACCTGCATCGGCTGCATTTTTGGTGCTTGTCCTTCAGTCCGCACTTTTACTGACCGGCAGCGAGGGCAGTCGGTGACATACAATGAGCACGGTCGGCCAGATTGACGTCCCGCACATGGGCGTCATTGGAAGAGGAAACACTCAATCCCTTGCGATAGTCACAGTGTTGTTTTTTGGCAAGTCATGAGGTGAATCGTACAGATACATTTAAGGGGAAGTCGATAAGCAAACCAGGGGGAAAGGAATAGAAGGATATGCTGATCGGGTTCGATGATGTTGGGAGGGAGGAAGCTCATGTGGAGCATGGACCAGTTGGGCCGAATGGCCTGTTTCTGTGCTGTGGACTCGATGAGCGCTAAATTGGGCCATGTAGCGCCCGTTGTTTCGGCGCGACGTGGCTTTCCGAATGTCCAAGATGGTGTCCGGGATGTGCACGCACGCTTCTAGCATGACGTGCGCCGGACGCCATCTTGGTAAAGGGTTTCGCGCCTGCGCAAATAACGAGTGCCGGCATCGGGAGAATATGCGTTCGATCAGTGTGCAACGCTGAATTCGAGGGACAGACACCATTTTGGCATTTAACGCTCCACTCAACGCACTGTCTTAACCACGACCAGCTGAACACGTCTTGGACGGCCTGGAGGACCCCCCACCAGCGCTATTTAAAGGGACCGTGCAGGATTTACAGGTTAGTGGCTGGATTATTGCTTCTGGCTGCTGATGCATTTGTAACTGTTTTTGGAGGTCTCCTATATTTGAATACTGGGATGAGGGGACATGGTCTAACATTTAGAGCCAGGATGTGCAGGAGTGAAGTTAAGAAACTCTTCTCCACGCAAAGGGTGGGAGAGGTTTGGAACACTCTTCTGTAAATGGCAGTTGATGCTCGCTCAATTGTGAATTCTCAATCTGAGATTGATAGATTTCTGTGAACCAAGGGTATTATGGGATGTGGGGCTAAGGCAGGTATATGGAGTTAGGTCACAGGTCAACCGTGATCTCATTGAATGGTGGAACAGGCTCGAGGGACGAAATGCCACGGCCACTTGCTGCCTCCTGTAATGCTCCACCGTTTCCTGCAAGGAAGCGAGAAGTGTGTCTGGGTGATGTGCCTGTCGTGGTTGAATAGCTACCAGTGTGTGTGTCCCATGAGTTGTGGGTGTGTGGCTTGCAACAGTGGTGATGTGTGAGGGTGAGAGGAAGCATCTGATTGTAAGAGTTGAGTACTGATGGATAGAGTTTGTTGGTATGTGGGTGATGGGGGTGTAGTGGGTGGAGCAGTTGGTCGGAGATGCCAAGGACAATTGACCTCACTCATCTTGACCACTCATGGCAAAGCATTGAACTTCTTCCTGCACTGCATCCATGTTCTTGATGCTGTGAGCCTGGCATTGACTTCGTCCCCCGCTGACCCCCACTGCCTTTTGAGCATATGTCTGGAGGGCCTCTTGTCCTATCGCTACTCCCACCCGCGGATAAAGAATGACCCTCCTTTATAATAGACTCCAGCATTTTCCCTACGACTGATGTTAGGCTAACCGGTCTGTCGGTCCCTGTTTTCTCTCTCCCTTTTTTAAAATAGTGGGATTACATTTGCCATCCTCCAATCTGCAGGAACTGTTCCATAATCTATAGAATTTTGGAAGATGACAATTAATGCATCCACTATTTCCATGGCTACCTCTTTTATTACTCTGGGATGCAGATTATCAGGCCCTGGGGATTTATCGGCTTTCAGTACCATTAATTTCTCCAGCACTTCTTTTTTTACGAATACTAATTTCCTTTAATTCCTAATTAATAAATGCAAGCACAGACCAGTTGGGCCGAATGGCCTGTTTCTGTGCTGTGGACTCGATGTAATTCTATATAATCATTGCACCACACTTCACTAAACATCCTTCTCCCCATCCTCACACACTCAGCACTGTCACAAACTTCACTTACCCACAACTCACATCTCACACACACTCAGCTATTCCACCATGACAGCCATATTCTCCAAACACCTTCATTTCTGGCAGGAGAATTAGGCCCATTAGTCTAACGTCTGTTGTGGGGAAGTTACTAGAATCTGTTATTAGGGACAGAGTGACTGCAGGGTTTTTAATTTACTCTCTTTACTCTTTTGGGGGAATCAGAGGTAAGATCAAACAAGGCTTTAAACTTTTCGAACCAATTGGTTTTATGAACATTAAAATACCAGTTTTACAGATAGAGATTGATACAAGCTTAATTAGAAGCACAACTCGAAACTCAGAATGGCCAATTCTTCTGCTTCGGGAGACTGAGAGGTTAATTCTCCATCACCATCCTGTGCTGTGATCTTCTGGTCTGTCTCTGGTCTCTCTCGTGGACTGTCTCCTTCCATCTCACTAAAATGTCTGGTTTTAGACCCTTCTTGCTGCTCAAAACACATTGTTGTTCCTTTTCCCACTCTCTCTCTTTCCCATGGTTTAAACAAGTAGATACGACAGCATCTGATGTTTACAACAGCTTCTCACAGACTTTCAAGGCCTCACCGCTGTCTTATCTTTAACCGTCTAGACAGTCTGCTGAATAAGACTTTTCCAATGTGACCAACCTTCCCAGCATGCTGCCTTGAACAGTCAGTTTAACAGTTCCTTTGTTGAATTAATACTTTTAACCAAACTCAGCTCCTTTAGCAGGTAATTCATAACTGGGATTGAAAAGTCCAAAATCCTTCAGTGAGTGTGAGCGATCGAACAACTGACTTTAAATCATTCAATGAATCTGAATTGCACTCACCACAGATGAGGTTAAGAATTGTTGTTACAAGAAGTTTAATCACCGAGACATCGACACAAAAGTTCTTTCAAATATGACAAATGAAAGAAAAGTGTTCCAATCATAACAAGCTGTATAATAACAAAAAGTATAGATATGATTTTCACCCAAGGGTGCTGTCCCACATTATAGACGACCTCCCACCATTCATGATTCCCAAGGGGAGAGGTCCCCTTTTCAATCTCAGCATTACGTTGTTTCATGTGCACTGTCAGTCTATCAATATTAGGGGTTTTAAACTACAGAAGTAATCTGAGAAAGTGGTTTCCCTTCTTACTTCTCAGTCTCAATCTTCAACAGCCCCTCCCTCCCCCTCCTTTGTGGGATCCTGGGGGCCATTATCACCCATGGTCACCTGAGACACTGACTGTAGACCCCAATTGGTGGGGCAATTTTCCTGTTCATACCTCACACACTCAGTCACTTCCTCGTGTCTAATGAAGTTAAACATCCCATAATATTACCATTTCATGTTGGTCGTGAGCCCTGGAGGAACCTTACTGTCCAATAAACTAAAAATCATTACCCCATAAACCATAGATTAAAAGTTCCCAGTCTGGTCCAATCTATCAATACATTGACTTAGTTTAGGACAGATTTGTTACCCCCCTGGGCAGTCCCAGAAGCTCTCAGCGATGCCCAGGAGACCCCGGGGGTGGAATTAGTCTCTGGTGTTAGTGCAACACGGGCGATAGTGAATGGACAGCCCATTTTACACCCCGCACGATTTTCCTTTCCACTGAAGTCAGTGTAACTCGGGCTGTCGATTCACCATCGCTGTTTTGAGCTACGGCCAAAGAACAATTTCAACCCCAGCCTCAGATTTTCAGATGTCAGGAATCTTACAACACCAGGTTATAGTCCAACAGTTTTATTTGAAAATCACAAGCTTTCGGAGGCTTTCTCCTTCGTCAGGTGAGTTCGTCACATTCACCTGAGGAAGGGGAAAGCCCCCGAAAGCTTGTGGGATTAAAAATAAAATTGTTGGACTATAACTTGGTGTTGTAAAATTGTTTACAATTGTCAACCCCAGTCCATCACCGGCATCTCCACATCGAGATTAATACAGTCACACCTGTCACTACTATCACTCAGGACTGAGATTAATAGTCACACCTGACATTTCTATGATTCATTACTGAGATTAATACCACTACAATTATGGAACTAAAGTAGTAAAATTATACAACTGAAGTAGACAATCAATTGTAACACCACGAATTACAAGCAAACTCACCAAAAGTTACTATTTTTAGCGTTAGTGACAGGCCCTGACAAAGAAAAGCACAAAGACCCCACGGATCCTGAAAAACAGCAAAGCTTCTGAGCTCCTGACATCATCAGAGGGGGCGGACCCGGGAGTGACATCATCAGAGGGCTGACCCGGGAGTGACATCATCAGAGGGGCAGACCCGGGAGTGACATCATCAGAGGGGCAGACCTGGAAGTGATACAATCATATCCAGCAACCCAGAAGTGACATCTTTCGAGTGGCAGACCCGGGAGTGATGTCAACAGAATCTCAGATTAATTTAACAGTTTTAGGGATTTGTTCCCACAATAAAATGCGGGAAACACGGGTTCAGTGAATGTGGTTTGAAATGTGTGTAAATGTCTCAGTGAGTCAGTGACCCGGTGAAATGACAGAGTCCCGGCCTCGTAGTCTAACTGAACTCGGATCCTGCTGATTGACCAGTTCAATGGGAGGACAGTGAACTGGGAATTGTGATAGGCTCTGAGAGGAGAATCATCATAAAAATCCAAACACCAGGATTTCCTGCTGAGCCTAAGATTAGACTTGTCCCCCTCCCTCGCCACACTCCCACACACAATCCCGATTCCCCAGTCCTTCCCATAAGTCTCCACATCCCAGGAATGGGATCCTGAGGAGAAACTCTGGGAGCAGAGGACTTGGGGACAGTCTTTAAACCTCTCTGGGTGAGGTGGGTGGGGCTGTTCCCATTCAGTCCATGTTACTGATCTCAGATCATCAGACAGAACCAAGTTCCAGTTTACTGTCTTTGGATCCAGGCTCATCGGTGACCTTTGCCCTGGAGAGGAGAGAAGAGATTGGTCAGACAGGGTTATTCCACTCAGATCAATGATTGACAGCTGCAGGGTGGGAGTGTCAGTATTTCCCAGACAGTGTCAGCTCCACATTACCTCTTAGACTGGATTCATCCCATGTTAAATCAAAGGCCTTCAATCAGAATCCCTGTTAAATAGCAGTGTGTGGGTCCCAGTGCTGTACACTCAGTGCAAACACTGCAGTGGAGACACACAGCAGCAGTCAGTTTAATCACACAAGCCCCTGGCACTGTGCTCACGTTCTCCCAGACACAATGGAGGGGATTCACCGGCACACAACACATCCCACAGACTCACAGTTCCAGCCCCACAATCTCAGCACCGGCTGTACTGGGAACACACAGCTCACAGGAGGGAGGATTCAGTGGGGAATTGAGGGGAATCTAATCTCCCTTCTGTCCATTAAACTGTTGCTCCCTGTTCACTCTGAATTCACCAACACTCCCTCCGGACCTGGGTCTGAGACTCGGACCAATTCCGAGCTGTGAGGAGGGAACAGGAGCAGGAACTCGACCCTCGAATCCCTCGCACTGAACCCGGACTGAAGAAACAGCACAGAAAAATAAAGGGTTAAATCAACAAATAAAGGGTTAAATAGAAATTAATGATCCCCGTTTAAGATTATAAACACACCTTGGAATATTCCCGCTCTCCCCCTGATCCCAGTCCCCTGCTCGATGACGATCCCTGGGACAGGGGCTGCCCCTGTTGAGCTGATTCTGCCTCCTCCCCAGAGCACAGATACTGACAGCCCTGTGAGGGACGGTGTCCCTTTAAGAGACACACTGATTGGCTGTGTGTAACTCTGCTGTTAGCGAAGGGTTAATCAAATGGGACTGTTATTGATTCCTCTTTATATTAATTTAACTGTGTTCAGTAACTTTTCAATTGGAACTGATCTCACCAGCAGTTTGATTCTCCCTTTGATATGGACAGACCCTGTAACAAGACCTTAGGAGGCGTGTCGGTGCGAGTGGAACGGCATCTTGTAAACTCTTCGTCTTTGAACTTCACAGGGACATGATAGAGGTGGGAATGGTGGTTCGTTGTCTGTAATGTTGAAGCTGGTTGTATTGATACATAAACAGCTGTCTGTAAAGGCCCCCCTGGAAGGAGAGACCTGTCGAAAGGAACACGGCCCAGTGTGAGGAACAGCAACACGTGCACTGGAGGGTTAGAATGTCTTTGATGGTTCTGTAACTGACCTCATCCTAAGGATTTGATTGACAGATCAATCAGGATGTGGAAATCATTGACAGGGGACATGAAAGGAACAAGAGGTAACACTAAAACATAACAGGATTGGGAAAAACGATAAACAGTCGGAGTGGGAAGAGAGAGCTCAGAATCTGATGGGGCCTGACCAGCCGACCATTTCACTGTTAACGTGTGGATTCTCCGGGTTAAAAACTCCTGAGTGCTGTTGTTGTGTGTGTTTAATTATTGTCAATAATAGTTATCATATGCTTAATAAACCTGTGACTATCCACCCGTATCATAGAATCGTTACAGCACAGGAGGAGGCCAATCGGCCCATCGAGCCTGTGCTGGCTCTTTGTCAGGACAATCCAGTTAGTCCCATTCCCCGGTCTCTCCCTGTAGCCCTGCAAATTTCTTCTCTTCAAATATTGATCAAATTCCTTTTTGAAGGCCACGATTGAATCTGCCTCCACCACCCCCTGGCAGTGTATTCCAGATCCCAACCTCTCGTCGCCATTGGATCTTTTGCCAATCACCTTAAATCTGTGTCCTCTGGTTCTCGACCCTTCCACCAATGGGAACAGTGTCTCTTTATTTACTTTATCTAAACCCGTCATGATTTGAAACACTTCTATCCAATCTCCTCTTGTCCACGTGACTATTAAGTCACTGACCAGAGCGGAGCGGACCCCGAGGTGAGAGACCCGAGAGCGGGGATAAAAGGAGGGGCGACCTGAGACCAGAGAACAGAGCGGCGGCGGACCTGAGAGGGACCAGAGCCAGGACCATAGCGCCATGGGTGACTCGGCTGTACAGGGGGGGGGGGGGGGGGGGGGGAGGAGTGGGAGGAGGAGAAGGTCAGGAGAGCAACAGTGATAGGGGATTCTACAGTTATGGGAACAGGCAGGCATTTCTGCAGCCACGGACGCGAGTCCAGGATGGTACGTTGCCTCCATGGCACCATAGTCATGGATGTCACTGAGCGTCTGCAGACCGTTCTGGAGGGGGAGGGTGAACTTCCAGAAGTCGTAGTCCATATCAGTATCGACGACACAGGTAGAAAGAGGGATGAGGTCCTGCAGGCAGATTTTAAGGAGTTAGGAAAGAGATTAAGAAGCAGGACATCAAAGGTAGTAATCTCCGGATTACTCCCAGTGTCATGCGCCAGTGAGTATAGAAATAGGAAAATAGAGCAGATGAATGTGTGGCTGGAGAGATGGTGCAGGAGGGAGGGCTTTAGATACCTGGGTTATTGGGACTCGTGCTGGGGGAGGTGGGACCTGAACAGGCCGGGGGGTTGCACCTCAATGGAGCTGGGACCAATGTCCTCGCGAGGAGGTTTGCTTATGCTGTGGGGGGCGGTGGGTTTAAACTAGTTTGGCAGGGGGATGGGCACCAGGATGTAGTATTGGAAAAGAGAAACAAGGGGCACAAAGGATCGGGAGAGACGGACAGCAATAGAGCAAGAAATAGTACAGTATTAGGTGGGATCAGACAAGGAGAGAGTAGAAGAAAGTCTAAGACTGGTTTGCAGTGTATGTGTGTAAACACACGAAGTGTGGTAAACAAGGTCAGTGAACTGCAGGCACAAATAGTCACATGGGAATATGATGTCATGGCGATAACGGAGACCTGGCTCAAAAAAGGGCAGGATTGGATACTAAATATTCCTGGATACAAGGTTTTCAGGAAAGAGAGGGAAGGAAAGGAAGGAGGGGGGTGGCAGTATTGATTAAGGTGAATAATGCAATGCTGGAGAGAGGATGTCCTGGAGGGGGCAAGGACAGAATCTATTTGGTTAGTTAAGAAACAATAGAGGTGCCATTACACTACTGGGAGTATTCTATAAGCCACCAACTAGTGGGAACGATACAGAGGAGCAAATTTGCAGGGAAATTACAGAGCGGTGCAAAAGCTATAGAGTAGTGATAATGGGGGACTTCAACTATCCTAATATAGTCTGGGTTAATAATAATAAGGGGCAAAGAGGGGGAGGAATTTTTGAAATGTGTTCGGGAGATCTTTCTTGATCAGTACGTATCCAGCTCAATAAGGAAGGAGGCATTGCTGGACTTGGTTCTAGGGAATGAGGCGGGCCAAGTGGAGCAAGTGTCAGTGGGGGAGCATTTCGGGAACAGCAATTATCGCATCATAAGGTTTAGAATAGCTATGGAAAAGGGCATGCACCACTCTAAAGTAAAAATACTCAATTGGAGGAGGGCCAATTTCAGTGGGATGAGAACAGATCTGGCCCAGGTAAACTGGAATCAAAGATTGGCAGGCAAAACTGTAATTGAACAGTGGGCAGCTTTTAAGGAGGAGATGGTTCGGGTACAGTCTAGGTACATTCCCACGAGGGAGAAAGGTAGGGCAACTAAAGCCAGAGCTCCCTGGATGACAAAAGAGATGGAGAGTAAGTTGAAATGGAAAAAAGGGACGTATGGCAGATGTCAAGTGAGAACCAGGCAGAATATAGAAAGTTCAGAGGGCAAGTGAAAAAGGAAATAAGAGGGGCAAAGACAGAGTATGAGAATAGACTGGCCAACATAAAAAGGAATCCAAAAGTCTTCGACAGGCATGTAAACAGTAAACGGGCAGTAAAAGGAGGGGTGGGGCCGGTTAGAGACCATAAAGGAGACCGACTCATGGAGTCATAAAACTGAACGGACCACCCGGCATTAGACCACGAGGCACCGGACACGACAAAGGCAAACCAAGCCCAGTCGACCTTGCAAAGTCCTCCTCACTAACATCTGGGGACTTGTGCCAAAATTGGGAGAGCTGTCCCACGGACGAGTCAAGCAACAACCTGACAAAGCCACACACTCAGAATAATCCCTTCAGCCAACGTCCCAGACTCTTCCATCACCATCCCTGGGTATGTCCTGTCCCACCAGCAGGACAGACCGACCAGAGGTGGCGGTACAGTGATATACAGCAAGCAGGGAGTGGCCCTGGGAGTCCTCAACATTGACTCTGGACCCCATGAAATCTCATGGCATTAGGCCAACATGGGCAAGGAAACCTCCTGCTGATTACCACTTACCGCCCTCCCTCAGCTGATGAATCAGTCCTCCTCCATGTTGAGCACCATTTGGAGGAAGCACCGAGGGTAGCAAGGGCACAGAATGTATTCTGGGTGGGGGACTTCAATGTCCATCACCAAGAATGGCTCGGTAGCACCACTACTGACCAAACTGGCCGAGTCCTGAAGGACATAGCTGCTAGACTGGGCCTGCGGCAGGCGGTGAGCGAACCAACATGAGGGAAAAACCTACTTGACCTCGTCCTCACCAATCTAGCTGTCCATGACAGTGTTGGTAGGAGTGACCACCGCACAGTCCTTGTGGAGATGAAGTCCCGTCTTCACACTGAGGACACCAACCATCATGTTATGTGCACTACCACCGTGCTAAATGGGATAGATTCAGAACAGAACTAGCAGCTCAAAACTGGGCATCCACGAGGCGCTGTGGGCCATCAGCAGCAGCAGAATTGTATTCCAGCACAATCTGTAACCTCATGGCCCGGCATATTCTTCACTCTACTATTACAACAAGCCAGGGAATCAACCCTGTTTCAATGAGGAGTGTAGAAGAGCATGCCAGGAGCAGCACCGGGCATACCTAAAAATGAGGTGCCAACCTGGTGAAGCTACAACACAGGATGACATGCATGCTAAACAGCGGAAGCAACATTCTATAGACAGAGCTAAGCGATTCCACAACCAACAGATCATATCAAAGCTCTGCAGTCCTGCCACATCGAGTCGTGAATGGTGATGGAAAATGAAACAACTAATGGGAGGAAGAGGCTCTCTGAACATCCCCATCCTCAATGATGGCAGAGTCCAGCACGTGAGTGCAAAAGACAAGGCTGAAGCATTTGCAACCATCTTCAGCCAGAAGTGCCGAGTGGATGATCCATCTTGGCCTCCTCCCGATATCCCCACTGTCACAAAAGCCAGTCTTCAGCCAATTCGATTCATTCCATGTGATATCAAGAAACGGTTGAGTGCACTGGATACAACAAAGGCTATGGGCCCTGACAACATCTCAGCTGCAGTGCTGAAAACATGTGCTCCAGAACTAGCCGCCCCTCCAGCCAAACAGTTCCAGCACAGCTACAACGCTGGCATCTACCTGACAATGTGGAAAATTGCCCAGATATGTCCTGTTCACAAAAAGGAAGACAAATCCAATCCGGCCAATTACCGCCCCATCAGTCTACTCTCAATCATCAGCAAAGTGATGGAAGGTGTCGTCAACAGTGCTATCAAGCAGCACTTACTCACCAATAACCTGCTCACCGATGCTCAGTTTGGGTTCTGCCGGGACCACTCGGCTCCAGACCTCATTACAGCCTTGATCCAAAAATGGATAAAAGAGCTGAATTCCAGAGGTGAGGTGAGAGTGACTGCCCTTAACATCAAGGCAGCATTTGACCGAGTGTGGCACCAAGGAGCCCGAGTAAAATTGAAGTCAATGGGAATCAGGGGAAAACTCTCCAGTCGCTGGAATCATACCTAGCACAAAGGAAGATGGTAGTGGTTGTTGGAGGCCAATCATCTCAGCCCCAGGACATTGCTGCAGGAGTTCCTCAGGGCAGTGTCCTAGGCCCAAACATCTTCAGCTGCTTCATCAATCACCTTCCCTCCATCAAAAGGTCAGAAATGGGGATGTTCGCTGATGATTGTACAGTGTTCAGTTCCATTCGCAACCCCTCAAATAATGAAACAGTCCGTGCCTGCATGCAGCAAGACCTGGACAACATCCAGGCTTGGGCTGATAAGTGGCAAGTAACATTCGCACCAGACAAGTGCCAGGCAATTACCATCTCCAAAAAGAGAGAGTCTAACCACATCCCCTTGACATTCAACGGCATTACCATCACCGAATCCCCCACCATCAACATCCTGGGGGTCACCATTCACCAGAAATTTAACTGGACCAGCCACATAAATACTATGGCTACAAGAGCAGGTCAGAGGCTGGGTATTCGGTGGAGAGTGACTCACCTCCTGACTCCCCAAAGTCTTTCCACCATCTACAAGGCACAAGTCAGGAGTGTGATGGAATACTCTCCACTTGCCTGCATGAGTGCAGCTCCAACAACACCCAAGAAGCTCGACACCATCCAGGACAAAGCAGCCCGCTTGATTGGCACCCCATCCACCACCCTAAACATTCACTCCCTTCACCACCGGCTGCAGTGAGTACCATCCACAGGATGCACTGCAGCAACTCGCCAAGGCTTCTTCGACAGCACCTCCCAAACCCACGACCTCTACCACTAGAAGGACAAGGGCAGCAGGCACATGGCAACAACACCACCTGAACGTTCCCCTCCAAGTCACACACCATCCCGACTTGGAAATATATCACCGTTCCTTCATCGTCACTGGGTCAAAATCCTGGAACTCCCTTCCTAACAGCACTGTTGGAGAACCTTCACCACACGGACTGCAGCGGTTCAAGAAGGTGGCTCACCACCACCTTCTCAAGGGCAATTAGGGATGGGCAATAAATGTTGGCCTAGCCAGCGACGCCCACATCCCATGAACGAAGAGAAAAAATGAGGGCATGGCCAAGGTACTGAATGAGTACATTGCATCGATCTTTACCAAGGAAGAAGATGCTGCCAGAGTCTCAGTAAAGGAAGATAAAGTTGAGACACTGGATGGGCTAAAAATTGATAAAGAAGAGGTACTTGAAAAGCTCGCTGACTTAAAGTAGATAAGTCACCCACTCTGAATGGGATGCATCCTTGGATGCTGAGGGAAGTAAGGGTAGAAATTGTGGAGGTACTGGTCATAATCTTCCAAACATCCATAGATACAGGGGTGGTGCCAGAGGTCTGGAGAATTGCAAATGTTACACCCTTGTTCAAAAAAGGGTGTAAGGATAAACCCAGCAACTATAGGCCAGCCAGTTTAATCTCAATGATGCGGAAACTTTTAGAAACTATAATCCAGGACAGAATTAACAATCAGTTGGATGAGTGTGGATTGATTAGGGAAAGCCAGCACGGATCTGTTAAAGGCAAATCATGTTTAACTAACCTGATAGAGTTTTTTGATGAGGTAACAGAGAGGGTAGATGAGGGCAATGCAGTTGATGTGGTGTATATGGACTTTCAAAAGGCATTTGATAAAGTGCCACATGGTAGGCTTATCAAGATTGCGGCCCATGGAATAAAAGGGGCAGTGGCAACATGGATACAGAATTGGCTAAGTGACAGGAAACAAAGAGCAGTGGTGAACGGTTGTTTTTCGGACTGGAGGGAGGTGTACAGTGGTGCTCCCCAGGGGTCGGTGCTGGGACCACTGCTTTTTTTGATATATATTAATGACTTGGGTGTACAGGGCACAATTTCAAAATCTGCAGTTGACACAAAACTTGAAGGGTAGTGAACAGTGAGGAGGATAGTGATAGACTTCAAGAGGATATAGACAGGCTGGTGGCATGGGCGGACATGTGGCAGATGAAATTTAATGCAGAAAAATGTAAAGTGATACATTTCAGTACGAAGAACGAGGAGAGGCAATATAAATTAGGGGGCACAACTCATAAAGGGTACAGGAACGAGAGATCTGGTGGTATATGTGCACAATTCGTTGAAATTTGCAGAGCAGGTTGAGAACACGGTTAATAAAGCATACGAGATCCTTGGCTTTATAAATGGAGGCATAGAGTACAAAAGTATGGAAGTCATGATGAACCTTTATTAAACACTGGTTCGGCCACAACTGGAGTATTGTGTCCAGCTCTGGGCACTGCACTTCAGGAAAGACGTGAAGACCTTAGCGAGGGTGCAGAAGAGATTTACTCGAATGATTCCAGGGATGAGGGACTTCAGTTACGTGGATAGACTGGAAAAGCTGTGGTTGTTCTCCTTGGAACAGAGAAGAGTTGTGAGGAGATTTGATCGAGGTTTTCAAAATCATGAAGGGTCGAGACGGAGTAGATATGGAGAAACTGGTCCCATTGGGGGAAGGGTCAAGAACCAGAGGACAGAGATTTAAGGTGATTGGCAAAAAAACCAAAGGTGACATGAGGAAAAACATTTTCACACAAGTGGTCAGGATTTGGAATGCACTGCCCGAGGGGGTGGTGGAGGCAGATTCAACCATGGCCTTCAAAAGGGAACTGGATAAGTACTTGAAAGCAAAAAATTTGCAGGGTTACGGGGAAAGGGCGGGGGAGTGGGACTAGCTGGATTGCTCTTGCATTGAGCAGGCACTGACTCGATGCGTCGAATGGCCTCCTTCCGTGCTGGAACCTTTCTCGGATTCTATGAGAACCGACTGTTAATTTTGTCCCGGATTATCGTTTCTAAAAGATTCCCCACCATCGACGTTAAACTGACTGGCCTGGAGTTTCTGGATGTTTCCTTAAACCCTTGTTCAAAAATTTGCAGTTGAATTTGCAATTCTCCAGTCCTCTGGCACCACCCCCTGATCTAATGAGGATTGGAAGATTCGGGCCAGTACCTCCGCAATTTCCACCCTTATTTACCTCAGCAACCTAGGATGCATCCCATCCGGACCGCGTGACTTATCTACTTTAAGTATAGCCAACCTTTCGAGTACCTCCTCTTTATCAAATTTCACCCCATCCATTATCTCAACCTCCCCTTTTATTGTGACTTTGGCAGCATCTTCTTCCTTGGTAAAGACAGATGCAAAGTATTCATTTAGTACCTCGGCCATGCCCTCTGCCTCCATGCGGAGGTCTCCTTTTACGTCCTTAATTGGCCCCACCCCTCCCCTTACCCCCCGTTTACTGTTTATATGCCTACAGAAGACTTTTGGATTCCCTTTTCTCTTAGCTGCCAGTCTATTCTCACACTCTCTCTTTGCCCCTCTTATTTCCTTTTTCACTTCCCCTCTGTATTTTCTATTTTCAGACTGGTTCTCACTTGTATTATTAACCTGACATCTGTCACACACCTGCTTTTTCTGCGTCATCTTACTCTCCATCTCTTTCGTCATTCAGGGAGCTCTGGCTTTAGTTGCCCTGCCATTCCCCCTCATGGGAATGTACCCAGACTGTACCCAAACTATCTCCTCTTTAAAGGCCGCCCATTGATCAATTACAGTTTTGCCTGCAAATCTTTGATTCCAATTTACCCGGGCCAGATCCGTTGTCAACCCACTGTAATACTGTCGACCCTATTATATTGAGCAGGAACTGATCAGTAAGAACATCGTTCGTCTAACCCGCCCCTCCCTGACCCATGGGGGGTGAAGCTCTGGCCCATTACAGTGAGGAATGTTTAAAGCAGGTGTCACTGGGGACTGAGGATTAATCTCAGGCTCCTGATCCACACACACGGGGACCTGATATTAAAGTTCGGGGATATTCCCAACTGTCTGAACACAACTAACCCGACGTGCTCTCAGCCCCTTATATTGGAGAAAAGCTGCATGTTCTTACCAATGATTCCCAGTATGTCTGAGTGATACTTTTCCGATCCATTCAGCCTCTTCTGGATAAGTTGAGATATATTGGACAGGTTCAGGGTGAGCGCTGGAACATCTGGGTCTGTGACTCTCTGAGTCTCAGTCACTCTGGAATGAAAGAGGAGAGAATGTTTTTATCAGTGGGGACATTTCAGATCAGAAACCCAAAGGGGAACGAGTGATCAGTGCAACAACCTGCACCCCTTCTAACGCTCGTACTGAGACCCCGCAGCAACCCATCCTGAAAATGGCAGAATCCCGGGATTTGCAGTCTCCCTGCATTCACACTGATCTCCACACGTGCAGTGGGATCCTGGTTTGCTGCCACTTCAGCTCAATTTGTGATTTTCAAAGCCGTCTGTGTTCAGTCCAGTATTTCTGGACTGGAGCCCTCATCTTTCCATTATTAATTATTATTATCCCGAGGGTCTCCAGTCTGTGCTCCCCCCTCTCTGCAGGATCACACTCTCCACAATCATTTGAAGTGAGGAGAGGAGAAGGAACAGCCTCCCAGGGACCTGGGATCAGTGGGATTCCCTCACAGAGGGTCCAATCACAGTGACATTACTGGGAAATCTCAGCACTGACTCATTTCTCTGTTAGTGGATAGAATGAGCCAATCACAACACATTTTACTGTCACTCTGACACTGGGACCTGCCCCTCTCCTCATTTCTCCATGGGCTGGTTGATGGAACAAGCCAATCACACAGCACTTACTGACCCAATGGAATAAAGCTGTCACTGACACACATGGAGCCTTTCGGAAGCCTCGGTTAGATACAGGTCACTGCAGGTTTCTCTCTCTCTCACTTCCTGTCTAACAGGTTCCTGAGAAGCTCGACACACCGATGGAACAGCACAGGTCACTCCCATTTCCGACAGGCTGCCTGAGCCAATAACCCCTCAAACCACAGTTAAACATCACTCAATATTCCCACCATTTGAAAGCACCTTATCTGGGAAGGTTTCCAAGCGGTGATTCTACTTTCACTCTTCTCCCAGATACAGGGGAAGGTTCCCTATCAGCAGCAGGTACTGTATGACTGAGAGGAACTTACCTGGAAAGGAGCTGCTTCGAGTTCTGTGAATAAAGAGAGGAGATCAAATCAGTCAACGAACAAATCAACACCCAATGGAACCAAAGAGTGAATTTGGGATTGAGAGTAAAGAGTTCAGTGTATAACAGTAGGTGGGGCCAGTCACAGGAATGGGCAATAATCCCACATTTCACTGCACTCCATCCTGGGGCAGCGCCAACACTCCCAGGGCAGGGCTGAGGGGGCAGCGCCAACACTCCCAGGGCAGGGCTGAGGGGGCAGCGCCAACACTCCCAGGGCAGGGCTGAGGGGGCAGCGCCAACACTCCCAGGGCAGGGCTGAGGGGGCAGCGCCAACACTCCCAGGGCAGGGCTGAGGGGGCAGCGCCAACACTCCCAGGGCAGGGCTGAGGGGGCAGCGCCAACACTCCCAGGGCAGGGCTGAGGGGGCAGCGCCAACACTCCCAGGGCAGGGCTGAGGGGGCAGCGCCAACACTCCCAGGGCAGGGCTGAGGGGGCAGCGCCAACACTCCCAGGGCAGGGCTGAGGGGGCAGCGCCAACACTCCCAGGGCAGGGCTGAGGGGGCAGCGCCAACACTCCCAGGGCAGGGCTGAGGGGGCAGCGCCAACACTCCCAGGGCAGGGCTGAGGGGGCAGCGCCAACACTCCCAGGGCAGGGCTGAGGGGGCAGCGCCAACACTCCCAGGGCAGGGCTGAGGGGGCAGCGCCAACACTCCCAGGGCAGGGCTGAGGGGGCAGCGCCAACACTCCCAGGGCAGGGCTGAGGGGGCAGCGCCAACACTCCCAGGGCAGGGCTGAGGGGGCAGCGCCAACACTCCCAGGGCAGGGCTGAGGGGGCAGCGCCAACACTCCCAGGGCAGGGCTGAGGGGGCAGCGCCAACACTCCCTGGGCAGGGCTGAGGGGGCAGCGCCAACACTCCCAGGGCAGGGCTGAGGGGGCAGCGCCAACACTCCCAGGGCAGGGCTGAGGGGGCAGCGCCAATGCTGGACCCACCAACAATCTTCAAACAATTCAGCCCTCTCACCAGCCTCACAGAAACGCCCCATTCCCCAGACATGGCCCTGTTTATATTGAAGATGTACCTGAATAAAGGAGAGAGGGTCCCTCTGTACCAGACTCTGGGTTTCTCTATCCATTAATTGAATCTGTTCCATCCCATTTAATGCTTCAGAACAGCTTCTAATCTGTGAGAGAGCTCGGAGCCCCTCCTCATCGATCAGTTTCAGTGCGTATTCTTCATCTTCTTCCAGCTCTCTCCTCCATTCAGAGAAGCTCTTCGATAGCTTTCCTTTCAACTCATTGATTCGTGTCTGAAACCCAAACCAACTCTCATTACAAACGGCCCTTCCACACAGCTCTTACCCTGAGCACACGGCACTTTCCAGGGACGGGACAGTTTGTTTCGATCACTACTCAATCACCCGTTAAAGATAGACAAGCAGTGGGGGGAGGGTCCACTGGGAGAGAAAACAGAGTTTAACGAGTGTTGCCTTGAGCCTTGAGTTTAATAGAAAGAGCACTGTATTTAGACTGTGTATGGCACTGCCACCTGGTCCATCCACACCTGGAGTGATGGGTCCAGTTTTGGTGCCCACACCTGGTGAAGGAGATTGAGACTCTGGAGAGGACGGTGGCCAGAATGACACGTAGTCTGATGGATTTTAGTTCTGAGGATCGGCTCCAAGAGGGAGGGTGATTTACAGAAAGGCAGGCCGAGAGGGACATGATTGAGGTTTTGAAAATGATCGAGGGATTATTGGACTCACTCGTTGGGTGAGGTACTTGAGATGGATCGGGATGGTGGGACTAGAGGGCCTGTGTATAAAATCCATAGGCACAGAGTTAGGTTAGACCCCAGAGTCCTCGATCTCTGGAACAGACTCCCTCAACATGTCGGGGGTATGGAGTCACTCCCACCCTTTAAAAGGGAGCTGGGGAGGAATTTCCCAGAGTTTGTCCTGAATTGTCTGCAGGTGTTTTTTCTCTCTTCTGTTTGCCTTTCCCAGGTGAGTACATGGCTCGGGGTGGATCAGTGGTGTGTGTGATTGAACCCTGTCTGCATGGGGCAGGCTCGCTGGGGCTAATGGTCTTTTCTTCCTCTTCCTTTCTATGTTCATCTGACACAGGCTTCAGGGCAAGTCTCCAACTCCCAGCCTCTGACTGTGTCTGTTTCAGGAAATCCAGTGCCCAAGTGATGTAATAATATTCCCTGGGAGGTGCAGGGAGAGTTAAGCAGCTCCCCCTCACATCAAACACACGGGGAACTCAGTGTAATCAGTGACTCGGCCCCAACACAACCAGCCTGGTTTGGAAGGCCTGTTTCTGATGTGCTCATTGACTCAGCGGGGAGAGAAACCCTTTCTAAATCCAGTCCCACTTTACCCACCTTTATTTCAGCTTCTGATCTCTCCAAGTCTCGCTGTTTGCTGGAACCCTTCTGCTGGACTCGAAGCTTCTCGATTTCTCTCTCCAATTCTTCCTGTAAAGGCAATTAGGAAGTCTTTAAAATAACAGGGCTTTGGTGAGACTACACCTGGAGTACCGTGTACAGTTTTGGTCTCCTTACCGAAGGAAGGATATACTTGCCTTAGAGGCAGTTTCACGAAGATTCACTGGATTGATTCCTGGGATGAGAGGGTTGTCCTATGAGGAGAGATTGAGTACAATGGGCCAATACTCTCTGGAGTTTAGAAGATTGATCGGTGATCTCATTGAAACATGTAAGATTCTGAGAGGGCTTGACAGGGTAGATGCTGAGAGGTTGTTTCCCCTGACCGGACAGTCTAGAATTTGGTGGCATAGTCTCAGGATAAGAGGTCGGCCAATTAGGACTGAGATGAGGAGAACTTTCTTCACTCAGAGGGTTGGAATTCTCTACCCCAGAGGGCTGTGGATGCTCAGTTGTTGAGTATGTTCGAGACTGAGATCGATAGATTTTTAGACTCTAACTGAATGAAGGGGTATGGGGATCTGGCGGGAAAGTGGAGTTGAGGTCGAAGATCAGCCATGATCTTTTGTATGGCGGAGCAGGCTCGAGGGGCCGTATGCTCCTATTCCTTATGTTCTTATAACAACAACCTGCATTTATATCACGCTTTTAACGTAGTAAAACCTCCCAAGGCTCTTCACAGGAGAGTCATCACACAAAAATTGACACCGAGCCAAAGAAGGAGACTTTAGCACAGGTGACAAAATGCTTGGTTAAAGAGGTAGGTTTTAAGGAGAGTCTTAGAGGAGGAGAGGGAGAGGTGGAGAGACGGAGAGGTTTGGGGAGGGAAATCCAGAGCTTAAGGCCGAGACTGCTGAAGGCACGGCCGCCAATAGTGGGGCAAAGGAATTTGGGCATGCACAATAGGCCAGAGTTGGAGGAACGCAGAGTTCTCGGAGGGTTGTAGGACTGGAGTAGGTTACAGAGATAGGAAGGGTGAGGCCATGGGGGGATTTGAATTTTATAATTGAGGCGTTGCCGGACTGGGAGCCAATACAGGTCAGCGAGCACATGGGTGATGGGTGAACGGGACTTGGTACGAGTTAGGATATGGGCAGCAGAGTTTTGGATGAGCTCATATTTAAGAAGGGAGGTCGGCCAGGAAAGCATTGGAATAGTCAAGTCTGGAGATAACAAAAGCATGGATGAGGGTTTCAGTGGCTGATGGGCTGAGGCAGGGGTGGACACAGTCGATGTTCCAGAGGTGGAAGTAGGTGGTCTTAGTGATGGAGAGGATATGGGGTCGGAAGCTCAGCTCAGGGTCAAATAGGACGCTGAGATTGCGATAAGTCTGGTTTAGCCTGAGACAGTGGCAGGGAGGGGGATGGAATAGGTGGCTAGGGAACGGAGTTTGTGGCCGGGGGCAGGGAGTGTCTCAGACAATGGCTTCAGTCTTCCCAATTAATTGGAGGAAATTTCGACTCATCCAGGACTTGATGTCGGACCATCAGTGTGAGAAATCAGAGGCAGTGGAGGGGTCGAGTGAGGTAGTGCTGAGGTAGAGCTGGGTGTCATCAGTCTAAGTGTGGAACCTCACAATGTGTTTTCAGATGATGCCGCCGTGGGGCAGCATGCAGATGAGAAATAGGAGGAGGCCAAGGATAGATCCATGGGGGACTCCAGAGGTATCGGGGGGGTGGGGAGAGAAGCCATTGTCGGAGATTCTTTGGCTACGACTGGATAGATCGGAATGGAACCGGGCGAGGGCAGTCCCACTCAGCTGGACAAAAGGACAGGCGTTGGAGGACGATGGTGTGGTCAACCATGTCAAAGGCTGCAGACAGGTGGAGAAGGATGAGGAGGGATAGTTCACCACGGCCACAGTCACAAAGGATCTCATTTGTGACTTTTTAGTCGGGCCGTTTCAGTTCAGTGGCAGAGGTGGAATCCTGATTGGAGAGGTTCAAACGTGGAGTTGCGGGAAAGATTGCCGCAGATTTGGGAGGTGACAATACGTACAAGGACTTGAGAGGAAAGGGAGATTGGAGATGAGGTGGTAGTCTGCAAGGACAGAGGGGTCTAGGGTGAGTTTTTTGAGGAGGGGGTGATGACAGCAGATTTGAAAGGGAGTGGGACAGTACCTGAAGAGAGGGAACTATTTATAATATCAGCTAGCATAGGGGTCAGGAAGGACATAAGAACATAAGAAATAGGAGCAAGAGTAGGCCATACGGCCCCTCGAGCCTGCTCCGCCATTCAATAACATCATGGCTGATCTTCGGCCTCAACTCCACTTGCCCGCCCTATCCCCACATCCCTTGATTCCCTTCGTGTCCAAAAATCTATCGATCTCAGTCTTGAATATACTCAATGAGTGAGCATCCATAGCTCTCTGGGATAGAGAATTCCAAAGATTCACAACACTCAGTGAAGAAATGTTTCCTCATCTCGGTCCGAAATGGCCGACTAGGACTCCGAGTTCTAGACTCTCCAGCCAGGGGAAACAGTCTCTCAGCATCTACCCTGTCAAGCCCTCTAAGAACGTGATCTGTTTCAATGCGATCATCTTTCATTCTACTCAATACCAGAGAGAATACAGGCCCATTCTACTCAATCTCTCCTCAGAGGACAACCCTCTCATCCCAGGAACCAATCTAGTGAAACTTCTTTGCACCCCCTCAAAGGCAAGTATATCCTTCCTTAGATCAGGAGATTGAAACTGGACACAGCACTCCAGGTGTGGTCTCACCAGAGCCTTATATCATTGCAGCAAGACCTCCTTACTCTTATACTCCAACCCCCTTGCAATAAAGGCTAACACACCATTTGGGGAAGTTGGGTGGTCAGTAATTTACCGGGAATAGGGTCGAGAGAGCAGGAGGTGGGTCTCATGAACAAGGTGAGCATGGAGAGGGCATGAGGAGAGATAGGAGATAAATTAGAGCGCGATGTGAGTTCAGGGCTAGGGCGGGGGGAACCTTGGGGGAAGTTTGGTTTGGTGGGCTAGGGGAAGGGAGGGAAGAGGCGGAGGCAGCTGAACGGATCACATAGAATGGACAGTACAGGAACAGGCCATTCGGCCCAACAGGTGTACGCCAGTGTTTATGCTCCACACGAGCCTCCTCCCATTTTACTTCATCTAACACCATCAACTTATCCTTCTATTCCTTTCTCCCTCATGTGTTTATCAGCCTCCCTGTAAATGGTATCTATGATATTCGCCTCAACTACTCCTTGTGGTAACACGTTCCACATTCAAACTACTCTCTGGTAAAGAAGTTTCTCCTGAATTCCCTCTTGGATTTATTAGTGACAGTCTTATATTTATGGCCCCTTGTTGACCAAAGGACCAAGGATGGTCTCTCGAGAGGTGGATCAGGAATTCTAATATTTTAATCAGGTTGCCAGCCTCAGATTTTAGCTGCCATCTGGATTTAATGGCTGTGGGACGGGATTTCCAGGGCTCGGGAAACCTGGCAGCTAAAGGGAAGCGGGAGCTGCCGGATCCAGCAGGTAAGTGCTTTTCCAGCACTGCTCGTGGGCCAGGAGGAGCAGGAGCGAGCTCTCCCCCGGACCTTCAAGCAATCCTGCCGCCATCTCTCCCCCACCCCCACGATCGGGCTACACACTTCGCTATCTGCCTCCCTCCCAACAATTGGCCAAACCCCCGCCGATCTCACAGCCCCTGGTGGTCTCTGTCCCCCCGCCATTTCATCCCCCGTAATCTCACACTCCCGGGTGTGATCTCACAATCCCCCGCTGAGTAAACCAATTCCATTGAGGTACTCCCTCCCCTCAAATAATGGACTCAGTGTCTGGGCCCCGAGCAGAAATATTCCCTTCTGTGGCTCTCAGTAAAGAGGCGCTCCCTACCCTGTATAAACTGAGTAACCACACACACCGGCTTCTTTTCACACTGACTCACCATGTGCTGCCAGACTGGGCCTGCGGCAGGTGGTGAGCGGGCCAACATGAGGGAAAAACCTACTTGACCTCGTTCTCACCAATCTACCTGTCGCAGGTGCATCTGTCCATGACAGTATTGGTAGGAGTGACCACCGCACAGTCCTCGTGGAGACGAAGTACCGTCTTCGCACTGAGGACACCATCCAACATGTTGTGTGGCACGATCACCGTGCTAAATGGGATAGATTCAGAACAGATCGAGCAGCTCAAAACTGGGCATCCATGAGGTGCTGTGGGCCATCAGCAGCAGCAGAATTGTATTCCAGCACAATCTGTAACCTCATGGCCCGGCAAATTCCTCACTCTACCATTACCAACAAGCCAGGGGATCAACCCTGGTTCATTAAGGAGTGTAGAAGAGCATGTCAGGAGCACCACCAGGCGTACCTAAAAATGAGATGCCGACCTGGTGAAGCTACAACTCAGGACTACATGCATGCGAAACAGCAGAAGCAACATGCTATGGACAGAGCTAAGCAATTCCACAACCAATGGATCAGATCAAAGCTCTGCAGTCCGACCACATCCAGTCTGAATGGTGGTGGAAAGTTAAACAACTAATGGGAGGGGGAGGCTCTGTAAACATCCCCATCCTCAATGATGGCAGAGTCCAGCATGTGAGTGCAAAAGAAGAGGCTGAGGCGTTGCAACCATCTTCAGCCACAAGTGCCGAGTGGATGATCCATCTCGGCCTCCTCCCGATATCCCCACCATCACAAAAGCCAGTCTTCAGCCAATTCGATTCACTCCACGTGATATCAAGAAACGGCTGAGTGCACTGGATACAACAGAGGCTTTGGGCCCCGACAACATCCCGGCTGTAGTGCGAAAGACGTGCGCTCCAGAACTAGCCGCGCCTCTAGCCAAACTGTTCCAGTACAGCTACAACACTGGCATCTACCCGACAATGTGGAAAATTGCCCAGGTATGTCCTGTCCACAAAAAGGACAAATCCAATCCGGCCAATTACCGCCCCATCAGTCTACTCTCTATCATCAGAAAAGTGATGGAAGGTGTCGTCGACAGTGCTATCAAGCGGCACTTACTCACCAATAACCTGCTCACCGATGCTCGGTTTGGGTTCCGCCAGGACAACTCAGCTCCAGACCTCATTACAGCCTTGGTCCAAACCTGGACAAAAGAGCTGAATTCCAGAGGTGAGGTGAGAGTGACTGCCCTTGACATCAAGGCAGCATTTGATCGAGTGTGGCACCAAGGTGCCCGAGTAAAATTGAAGTCAATGGGAATCAGGAGGAAAACTCTCCAGTGGCTGGAGTCATACCTAGCACAAAGGAAGATGGTAGTGGTTGTTGGAGGCCAATCATCTCAGCCCCAGGACATTGCTGCAGGAGTTCCTCAGGGCAGTGTCCTAGGCCCACCATCTTAGCTGCTTCATCAATGACCTTCCCTCCATCATAAGGTCAGAAATGGGGATGTTTGCTGATGATTGCACAGTGTTCAGTTCCATTCGCAACCCCTCAAAATAATGAAACAGTCAGTGCCTGCATGCAGCAAGACCTGCACAACATCCAGGCTTGGGCTGATCACTCGCAAGTAACATTCGCACCAGACAAGTGCCAGGCAATGACCACCTCCACTTTACATTCAATGGCATTACCATCATCGAATCCCCCACCATCAACATCCTGGGGGTCATCATTGAACAGAAATTTAACTGGACCAGCCATATAAATACTGTGGCTACAAGAGCAGGTCAGAGGCTGGGTAGTCTGCAGCGATTGACTCACCTCCTGACTCCCAAAGCCTTTCCATCATCGACAAGACACAAGTCAGGGGTGTGATGAAATACTCTCCACTTGCCTGGATGAGTGCAGCTCCAACAACACTCAAAAAGCTCGACACCATCCAGGACAATGCAGCCCGCTTGATTGACACCCCATACACCCTTCACCACCGGCGCACCATGGCTGCAGTGTGTACCATCCACAGAATGCACTGCAGCAACTCACCAAGGCTTCTTCGACAACACCTCCCAAACCCCCAATCTCTATCACCTGGAAGGACAAGAGCAGCAGGCACATGAAAACACCACCACCTGCACGTTCCCCTCCAAGTCTCACACCATCCTGACTTGGAAATATATCGCTGTTCCTTCATCATCGTTGCATCTAAATCCTGGAACTCCCTAACTTACAGCACTGTGTGAGAACCTTCACCACACAGACTGCAACGGTTCAGGAAGGCGGCTCACCACCACCTTCCCAAGGGCAATTAGGGATGGGCAATAAATGCTGGCCTCGCCAGTGACGCCCACATCCCATGAACAAATAAAAAACAAATTTTCACACGGACTCAGCTCCTCCATTTCCAGAATCAGCCGAGGGGAAAGGGAGACAGACTCAGTCACACCAGCATTTCTCAAACACCAATTCCCTCTTGTTGTGAGAAACAGTTTCTCCCCCCAGCCCCTGAGTCTCCCCCCGTGGGTGTCCCTCACTCCCCCCACCGGTGATGGTCCTCTCCCTGCTGGTCAGATGGCAGAATACCCCAGTGTTACACAGGGCTACAACATGCTCTGCTCCACAGCCCTGTGCCATGGAGTGCCAGTTCTCACAGGTGCCCACACAGTGAATTACTGAGCTCCACAGTGCCCTCACCAGGAGGGGCTGAGTGTGGGTGAGGGGCAGTTACCCTGGGCCACTCTCACACCCTCCCAGAGCCCACCCTGTTCTCTCAGACAGACTGTAAGAGAAAGGAGAGGGAGCAAATCTGACTGACAAACAGCTGTAAACCCAGACCCAGGCAGCAAGAAAACACTGGGCTAAATCAGCACTGTCTGCAATCAGTTCTAATTAATGTTGGTCATTAACAGGAAAATTCTCCCTCACTGTATTTAATATCGGGATTTGTGTCACTCACCTTAATTGCAGCTTGTGCCTGATCCAGGCTCAGCAGTGTGTGGGATTTATGTTTCCCTATTATTACACAAGAAACACACAGACACTCTGCATCATCTTCACAGTAGTATTCAAGGATCTTCTTATGGTCAACGCACTGCCTGTCTTTAAGGTCAGCTCCAGGCTCGATGAGGGTGTGTCCACTGAAGGCCTTGTTCAGCAGATGTGGTTTTAAATGATGGGAGCAAAGAGATATTTCACATTTCAGACACGTCTTCACAGCTGGGGATGGATTCTCGACACAGTAATCGCAGACGACACGGGCTGAATCAGCAGCAGGCTGTGGCCGCTTGTATTTTTCCACAATATTACACAGCGTGAAGTTTCTCTCCAGACTGGGCCTGGGGTTGAATTTCCGGTGACACTGAGGACACTCAAACCCTTCTGGGCCTGGTGTCTGGGCCCAAAGTCCCTCAATACATTTCAAACAGAAACTGTGCTGACAGGACAACACCACCGGGTCCTGGTACACCTGGAGACACACAGCACAGGTTAATTCATCCTCGAAAGCTCCGGGCTCCATTCCTACAGCACCTGAAGCAGCTTTCACACAGAACAAGAGAGAGCGACGAACCAGAGCAGGAAGTGAAATTCTTATAAACACTCGGTGCCGGGAGTGACGGGGCAGCAAACTGGGCCCAGTGAACACAAACCGAAAATAATCAGCTCAGAACAGACCCAGAATGGGACAAGAAACAAATTAAACCGGAGATAAAGAGGAAAAAATCCCCTTTCCAAACCCTGCAGAGAGGAAGGTGGAAAATAAACCCGGGAACCGCCTCTCTGCCTGACGCGCCTGCGCGGGGCTCCCCCCCCCCCGGGGGCACTGGGCCCGGGCCGGAGCAGAGCGAGGGAGGGACGGGCAATGTGGAGCCTGGAGAGGCGGCTCCACCCCCCGGGGGAACCTGGGGCTCTTCCAGCACCAACAGGCCCGGACACTGCGGCCTCTCCACACAGAGCCGCAAACTACAGCGGCGCTGCTCGGACTCGGCCTTTGGGCTGAGCGGGGAGTCATCTCCCTGTGAGCGGGCTGATGAGAGCAGGAGCTGCGGGACTGTGGAATTGGACAGCAGCTTTCGGCACAATAATCTCCACTGGAAATGGTGGGGAGTGGGTTAGAGCCCAGAACAGGGGGGAATGGAGAGAGAGAGAGTGTAGGGGGAGGGAATGGAGAGAGAGAGAGTGTAGGGGGAGGGAATGGAGAGAGAGAGAGTGTAGGGGGAGGGAATGGAGAGAGAGAGAGTGTAGGGGGAGGGAATGGAGAGAGAGAGAGTGTAGGGGGAGGGAACGGAGAGAGAGAGAGTGTAGGGGGAGGGAATGGAGAGAGAGAGAGAGTGTAGGGGGAGGGAATGGAGAGAGAGAGAGTGTAGGGGGAGGGAATGGAGAGAGAGAGAGTGTAGGGGGAGGGAATGGAGAGAGAGAGAGAGTGTAGGGGGAGGGAATGGAGAGAGAGAGAGTGTAGGGGGAGGGAATGGAGAGAGAGAGAGTGTAGGGGGAGGGAATGGAGAGAGAGAGAGTGTAGGGGGAGGGAATGGAGAGAGAGAGAGTGTAGGGGGAGGGAATGGAGAGAGAGAGAGTGTAGGGGGAGGGAATGGAGAGAGAGAGAGTGTAGGGGGAGGGAATGGAGAGAGAGAGAGTGTAGGGGGAGGGAATGGAGAGAGAGAGAGTGTAGGGGGAGGGAAGGAGAGAGAGTGTAGGGGAGGGAATGAGAGAGAGAGTGTAGGGGAGGGAATGGAGAGAGAGAGAGTGTAGGGGGAGGGAATGGAGAGAGAGAGAGTGTAGGGGGAGGGAATGGAGAGAGAGAGAGAGTGTAGGGGGAGGGAATGGAGAGAGAGAGAGTGTAGGGGGAGGGAATGGAGAGAGAGAGGTAGGGGAGGAGAGAGAGAGTGTAGGGGGAGGGAATGAGAGAGAGAGTGAGGGGAGGGAGGAGAGAGTGTGTAGGGGGAGGGAATGGAGAGAGAGAGAGTGTAGGGGAGGAATGGAGAGAGAGAGTTGTAGGGGAGGGATGGAGAGAGAGTGAGAGGGAGAGGAGAGTGTAGGGGGAGGATGGAGAGAGAGAGTGTAGGGGGAGGGAATGGAGAGAGAGAGAGTGTAGGGGGAGGGAATGGAGAGAGAGAGAGTGTAGGGGGAGGGAATGGAGAGAGAGAGAGTGTAGGGGGAGGGAATGGAGAGAGAGAGAGTGTAGGGGGAGGGAATGGAGAGAGAGAGAGTGTAGGGGGAGGGAATGGAGAGAGGAGAGAGAGTGTAGGGGGAGGGAATGGAGAGAGAGAGAGTGTAGGGGGAGGGAATGGAGAGAGAGAGAGTGTAGGGGGAGGGAATGGGAGAGAGAGAGAGTGTAGGGGGAGGAATGGAGAGAGAGAGAGAGTGTAGGGGGAGGGAATGGAGAGAGAGAGAGTGTAGGGGGAGGGAATGGAGAGAGAGAGAGTGTAGGGGGAGGGAATGGAGAGAGAGAGAGTGTAGGGGGAGGGAATGGAGAGAGAGAGAGTGTAGGGGGAGGGAATGGAGAGAGAGAGAGTGTAGGGGAGGGAATGGAGAGAGAGAGAGTGTAGGGGGAGGGAATGGAGAGAGAGAGAGTGTAGGGGGAGGGAATGGAGAGAGAGAGAGTGTAGGGGGAGGGAATGGAGAGAGAGAGAGTGTAGGGGGAGGGAATGGAGAGAGAGAGAGTGTAGGGGGAGGGAATGGAGAGAGAGAGAGTGTAGGGGGAGGGAATGGAGAGAGAGAGAGTGTAGGGGGAGGGAATGGAGAGAGAGAGAGTGTAGGGGGAGGGAATGGAGAGAGAGAGAGTGTAGGGGGAGGGAATGGAGAGAGAGAGGAGTGTAGGGGGAGGGAATGGAGAGAGAGAGAGTGTAGGGGGAGGGAATGGAGAGAGAGAGAGTGTAGGGGGAGGGAATGGAGAGAGAGAGTGTAGGGGGAGGGAATGGAGAGAGAGAGAGTGTAGGGGGAGGGAATGGAGAGAGAGAGAGTGTAGGGGGAGGGAATGGAGAGAGAGAGAGTGTAGGGGGAGGGAATGGAGAGAGAGAGAGTGTAGGGGGAGGGAATGGAGAGAGAGAGAGTGTAGGGGGAGGGAATGGAGAGAGAGAGAGTGTAGGGGGAGGGGAATGGAGAGAGAGAGAGTGTAGGGGGAGGGAATGGAGAGAGAGAGAGAGTGTAGGGGGAGGGAATGGAGAGAGAGAGAGTGTAGGGGGAGGGAATGGAGAGAGAGAGAGTGTAGGGGAGGGAATGGAGAGAGAGAGAGTGTAGGGGGAGGGAATGGAGAGAGAGAGAGTGTAGGGGGAGGGAATGGAGAGAGAGAGAGTGTAGGGGAGGGAATGGAGAGAGAGAGAGTGTAGGGGGAGGGAATGGAGAGAGAGAGAGTGTAGGGGGAGGGAATGGAGAGAGAGAGAGTGTAGGGGAGGGAATGGAGAGAGAGAGAGAGTGTAGGGGGAGGGAATGGAGAGAGAGAGAGTGTAGGGGGAGGGAATGGAGAGAGAGAGAGAGTGTAGGGGGAGGGAATGGAGAGAGAGAGAGTGTAGGGGGAGGGAATGGAGAGAGAGAGAGAGTGTAGGGGAGGGAATGGAGAGAGAGAGAGTGTAGGGGGAGGGAATGGAGAGAGAGAGAGTGTAGGGGGGAGGGAATGGAGAGAGAGAGAGAGTGTAGGGGGAGGGAATGGAGAGAGAGAGAGTGTAGGGGGAGGGAATGGAGAGAGAGAGAGAGTGTAGGGGGAGGGAATGGAGAGAGAGAGAGTGTAGGGGGAGGGAATGGAGAGAGAGAGAGTGTAGGGGGAGGGAATGGAGAGAGAGAGAGTGTAGGGGAGGGAATGGAGAGAGAGAGAGTGTAGGGGAGGGAATGGAGAGAGAGAGAGAGTAGGGGGAGGGAATGGAGAGAGAGAGAGAGAGTGTAGGGGAGGGAATGGAGAGAGAGAAAGAGAGTGTAGGGGGAGGGAATGGAGAGAGAGAGAGAGTGTAGGGGGAGGGAATGGAGAGAGAGAGTGTAGGGGGAGGGAATGGAGAGAGAGAGTGTAGGGGGAGGGAATGGAGAGAGAGAGAGTGGAGGGGGAGGGAATGGAGAGAGAGAGAGTGTAGGGGGAGGGAATGGAGAGAGAGAGAGAGTGTAGAGGGGAGGGAATGGAGAGAGAGAGAGTGTAAGGGGGAGGGAATGGAGAGAGAGAGAGTGTAGGGGGAGGGAATGGAGAGAGAGAGAGAGTGTAGGGGGAGGGAATGGGGAGAGAGAGAGAGTGTAGGGGGAGGGAATGGAGAGAGAGAGAGTGTAGGGGGAGGGAATGGAGAGAGAGAGTGTAGGGGGAGGGAATGGAGAGAGAGAGAGTGTAGGGGGAGGGAATGGAGAGAGAGAGAGTGTAGGGGGAGGGAATGGAGAGAGAGAGTGTAGGGAGAGGGAATGGAGAGAGAGAGTGTGTAGGGGGAGGGAATGGAGAGAGAGAGAGAGTGTAGGGGGAGGGAATGGGGAGAGAGAGAGAGTGTAGGGGGAGGGAATGGAGAGAGAGAGAGTGTAGGGGAGGGAATGGAGAGAGAGAGTGTAGGGGGAGGGAATGGAGAGAGAGAGAGTGTAGGGGGAGGGAATGGAGAGAGAGAGAGTGTCGGGGGAGGGAATGGAGAGAGAGAGAGTGTAGGGGGAGGGAATGGAGAGAGAGAGAGAGTGTAGGGGGAGGGAATGGAGAGAGAGAGAGAGTGTAGGGGGAGGGAATGAGAGAGAGAGAGTATAGGGGGAGGGAATGGAGAGAGAGAGAGTGTAGGGGGAGGGAATGGAGAGAGAGAGAGTGTAGGGGGAGAGGAATGAGAGAGAGAGAGTGTAGGGGAGGGAATGGAGAGAGAGAGAGTGTAGGGGGAGGGAATGGAGAAGAGAGAGAGAGTGTAGGGGAGAGAATGGAGAGAGAGAGAGTGTAGGGGAGGGAATGGAGAAGAGAGAGAGTGAGGGGGAGGGAATGGGGAGAGAGAGTGTGTAGGGGGAGGGAATGGAGAGAGAGAGAGAGAGTGTAGGGGGAGGGAATGGAGAGAGAGAGAGTGTAGGGGGAGGAATGGAGAGAGAGAGAGTGTAGGGGAGGGAATGGGGAAGAGAGAGTGTAGGGGAGAGGAATGGAGAGAGAGAGAGTGTAGGGGAGGAGAATGGAAGAGAGAGAGTGTAGGGGGAGGGAATGGAGAGAGAGAGAGTGTAGGGGGAGGGAATGGAGAGAGAGAGTGTAGGGGGAGGGAATGGAGAGAGAGAGAGTGTAGGGGGAGGGAATGGAGAGAGAGAGAGTGTAGGGGGAGGGAATGGAGAGAGAGAGAGTGTAGGGGGAGGAATGGAGAGAGAGAGAGTGCAGGGGGAGGGAATGGAGAGAGGGAGAGAGAGAGTGTAGGGGAGGGAATGGAGAGAGGAGAAGTGTAGGGGGAGGGAATGGAGAGAGAGAGTGTAGGGGGAGGGAATGGAGAGAGAGAGAGAGTGTAGGGGGAGGGAATGGAGAGAGAGAGAGAGTGTAGGGGAGGGAATGGAGAGAGAGAGAGTGTAGGGGGAGGGAATGGAGAGAGAGAGAGTGTAGGGGGAGGGAATGGAGAGAGAGAGAGAGGTGTAGGGGGAGGGAATGGAGAGAGAGAGAGTGTAGGGGGAAGGAAAGGAGAGAGAGAGAGAGAGTGTAGGGGGAGGGAATGGAGAGAGAGAGTGTAGGGGGAGGGAATGGAGAGAGAGAGAGAGAGTGTAGGGGGAGGGAATGGAGAGAGAGAGAGTGTAGGGGGAGGAATGGAAGAGAGAGAGTGTGTAGGGAGAGGGAATGGAGAGAGAGAGAGAGTGTAGGGGGAGGGAATGGAGAGAGAGAGAGTGTAGGGAGAGGGAATGGAGAGAGAGAGAGTGTAGGGGGAGGGAATGGAGAGAGAGAGAGTGTAGGGGAGGGAATGAGAGAGAGAGAGAGTGTAGGGGAGGAATGGAGAGAGAGAGTGTGTAGGGAGAGAGGAATGGAGAGAGAGAGAGTGTAGGGGGAGGGAATGGAGAGAGAGAGAGTGTAGGGGAGGGAATGGAGAGAGAGAGAGTGTAGGGGGAGGGAATGGATGAGAGAGAGAGTGTAGGGGGAGGGAATGGAGAGAGAGAGAGTGTAGGGGGAGGGAATGGAGAGAGAGAGAGTGTAGGGGAGGAATGGAGAGAGAGAGAGTGTAGGGGGAGGAATGGAGAGAGAGAAGTTGTAGGGAGAGGGAATGGAGAGAAGAGAGAGAGAGTGCTAGGGGAGGGAATGGAGAGAAGAGAGAGAGTGTAGGGGAGGGAATGGAGAGAGAGAGAGAGTGTAGGGGAGGGAATGGAGAGAAGAGAGAGTGTAGAGGGAGGGAATGGAGAGAGAGAGAGTGTAGGGGAGGGAATGGAGAAGAGAGAGAGTGTAGGGGAGGGAATGGAGAGAGAGAGAGTGTAGGTGGAGGGAATGGAGAGAGAGAGAAGAGTGTAGGGGGAGGGAATGAAGAGAGCAGAGAGTATAGGGAGAGGAATGGAGAGAGAGAGAGTGTAGGGGGAGGAATGGAGAGAGAGAGAGTGTAGGGGAGGGAATGGAGGAGAGAGAGAGTGTAGGGGGAGGGAATGGAGAGAGAGAGAGTGTAGGGGAGGAATGGAGAGAGAGAGAGTGTAGGGGGAGGGAATGGAGAGAGAAGTGTAGGGGAGGAATGGAGAGAGAGAGAGAGTGTAGGGAGGGAATGGAGAGAGAGAAGAGTGTAGGGGAGGGAATGGAGAGAGAGAGTGTAGGGAGAGGAGAATGGAAAGAGAGAGAGTGTAGAGAGAGGGAATGGAAGAGAGAAGAGAGTGTAGGGGAGGGAATGGAGAGAGAGAGAGTGTAGGGGGAGGGAATGGAGAGAGAGAGAGTGTAGGGAGAGGGAATGGAGAGAGAGAGAGAGTGTAGGGGAGGGAATGGAGAGAGAGAGAGTGTAGGGAGAGGGAATGGAGAGAGAGAGAGTGTAGGGGGAGGAATGAGAAGAGAGAGAGTGTAGGGGGAGGGAATGGAGAGAGAGAGAGAGTGTAGGGGGAGGGAATGGAGAGAGAGAGAGTAGTAGGGGGAGGGAATGGAGAGAGAGAGAGTGTAGGGGGAGGGAATGGAGAGAGAGAGAGTGTAGGGGGAGGGAATGGAGAGAGAGAGAGTGTAGGGGGAGGGAATGGAGAGAGAGAGAGAGGGGAGGAATGGAGAGAGAGAGTGTAGGGGGAGGGAATGGAAGAGAGAGAGAGTGTAGGGAGAGGAATGGAGAGAGAGAGAGTGTAGGGGAGAGGAATGGAGAGAGAGAGAGTGTAGGGGAGGGAATGGAGAGAGAGAGAGTAGTAGGGGGAGGGAATGGGAGAGAGAGAGAGAGTAGGGGAGGGAAATGGAGAGAGAGAGAGAGAGGAGGAATGGAGAGAGAGAGAGTGTAGGGGGAGGAGAATGGAGAGAGAGAGAGAGTGTAGGGGAGAGAGGAATGGAGAGAGAAAGTGTAGGGGGAGGGAATGGAGAGAGAGAGAGAGTAGGGGGAGGGAATGGAGACGAGAGAGAGTGTAGGGGGAGGGAATGGAGAGAGAGAGTGTGTAGGGGGAGGGAATGGAGAGAGAGAGAGTGTAGGGGAGGGAATGGAGAGAGAGAGAGAGAGTGTAGGGGGAGGGAATGGAAGAGAGATAGAGAGTGTAGGGGAGGGAATGGAGAGAGAGAGAGAGGTAGGGAGGAGGAATGGAGAGAGAGAGTGTAGGGGAGGGAATGGAGAGAGAGAGAGTGTAGGGGGAGGAAAAGGATGAGAGAGAGAGTGTAGGGGGAGGAAAGAGAGAGAGAGAGAGAGTGTAGGGGGAGGGAATGGAGAGAGAGAGTGTAGGGGGAGGGAATGGAGAGAGAGAGAGAGAGAGAGTGTAGAGGAGGGAATGGAGAGAGAAGAGAGTGTAGGGGAGGGAATGGAGAGAGAGAGAGAGTGTGCAGGGGGAGGAATGGAGAGAGAGAGAGTGTAGGGGGAGGAATGGAGAAGAGAAGTCGGGGGAGGGAATGGAGAGAGAGAGAGTGTAGGGAGGGAATGGAGAGAGAGAGAGTGTAGGGGGAGGGAATGGAAGAAGAGAGAGTGAGGAGGAGGAATGGAAGAGAGAGAGTATAGGGGGAGGGAATGGAGAGAGAGAGTGTGTAGGGTGAGGGGAATGGAGAGAGAGAAGTGTAGAGGAGGAGGAATGGAGAGAGAGAGAGAGTAGGGGAGGAATGGAGAGAAGAGAGTGTAGGAGGAGAGGAATGGAGAGAGAGAAGTGTAGGGGGAGGAAATGGAGAGAAGAGAGTGTAGGGAGAGGGAATGGAGAGAGAGAGAGTGTAGGGGGAGGGAATGAGAGAATGGAGAGAAGAGTGTAGGGGAGGAATGGAGAGAGAGAAAGAGAGTGTAGGAGGAGAGGAATGGAGAGAAGAGAAAGAGAGAGTAGGGAGGAATGGAGAGAGAGAGAGTGTAGGGAGAGGGAATGGAGAGAGAGAGAGTGTAGGGAGAGGGAATGGAGGAGAGAGAGTGTAGGGGGAGGGAATGGAGAGAGAGAGAGAGTAGGGGGAGGGAAATGGAGAGAGAGAGAGAAGTAGGGGGAGGAATGGAGAGAGAGAGAGAGCAGGGGAGAGGGAATGGAGAGAGAGAGAGTGTAGAGGGAGGAATGGAGAGAGAGAAGAGAGAGAGAGAGGAGAGGAATGGAGAAGAGAGAGAGTGAGGGGGAGGGAATGAGAGAGAGAGAGAGTAGGGGAGGAATGGAGAGAGAGAAGTGATAGGGGAGGGAATGGAGAGAGAGAGAGAGTAGGGGAGGAATGGAGAGAGAGAGTGTAGGGGAGGGAATGGAAGAGAGAGAGAGTGTAGGGGAGGAATGGGAGAAGAAAGTATAGAGAGAGAGGGAATGGGAAGAAGAGAGAGAGTGTAGGAGGAGGGAATGGAAAGAGAGAGAGAGTAGGAGGAGGGAATGGAGAGAGAGAGAGTGTAGGGGAGGAATGGAGAGAGAGAGTGTAGGGGAGGGAATGGAGAGAGAGAGAGTGTAGGGAGGAATGGAGGAGAGAGAGAGTGTAGGGGGAGGGAATGGGAGAGAGAAGAGTGTAAGAGAGAGAGAATGGAGAGAGAGAGAGTATAGGAGGAGGAGAATGGAAGAGAGAGAGAGAGTAGGGGAGGAATGGAGAGAGAGAGAGTGTAGGGAGGAGGGAATGGATGAGAGAGAGAGAGTAGGGAGGAATGAGAGAGAGAGAGTGTAGGGGAGGGAATGGAGAAAGAGAGAGAGTAGGGCGAGAATGGAGAGAGAGAGAGTGTAGGGAGGGAATGGAGAGAGAGAGAGTGTAGGGGAGGAATGGAGAGAGAGATAGAGTAGGGGAGAGAATGGAAGAGAGAGAGAGTGTAGGGGAGAGGAATGGAGAGAGAGATAGAGTAGGGGGAGGGAAATGGAGAGAGAGAGAGTGTAGGGGGAGGGAATGGAGAGAGAGATAGAGTAGGGGAGGGAATGGAGAGAGAGAGTGTAGTAGAGGGAGGGAATGGAGAGAAGAGAGAGAGAGAGAGAGTCGGGGAGGGAATGAGAGAGCGAGAGTGTAGGAGGAGGGAATGGAGAGAGAGAGAGAGTGTAGGGGAGAGGAAATGAGAGAGAGAGAGTGTAAGGGGAGGGAATGGAGAGAGAGAGAGAGTGTAGGGGAGGAAATGGGAGAGACGAGAGAGTGTAGGGAGAGGGAATGAGAGAGAGAGAGTGAAGGGGAGGAATGGAGAGAGAGAGTAGGGAGGGAATGAGAGAGAAGAGAGTGTAGGGGAGAGAGAATGGAAGAGAAGAGAGAGAGTAGGGGAGGAAATGGAGAGAGAAGAAGTGTAGGGAGAGGGAATGGAGAGAGAGAGAGTGTAGGGGAGGAATGGAGAGAGAGAGAGAGTGTAGGGGAGGGAATGGAGAGAGAGAGAGAGTGAAGGGGGAGGGAAATGGAGAGAGAGAGAGTGTAGGGGAGGGAATGGAGAGAGAGAGTGTAGGGGGAGGGAATGGAGAGAGAGAGAGTGTAGGGGGAGGGAATGGAGAGAGAGAGAGTGTAGGGGAGGGAATGGAGAGAGAGAGAGTGTAGGGGGAGGGAATGGAGAGAGAGAGAGAGTGTAGGGGGAAGGGAATGGAGAGAGAGAGAGAGTGTAGGGGAGGGAATGGAGTAGAGAGAGTGTAGGGGGAGGAATGGAGAGAGAGAGAGTGTAGGGGGAGGGAATGGAGAGAGAGAGAGTGTAGGGGGAGGGAATGGAGAGAGAGAGAGTGTAGGGGGAGGGAATGGAGAGAGAGAGAGTGTAGGGGAGGGAATGGAGAGACGAGAGAGGGAGAATGGAGAGAGAGAGAGTGTAGGGGGAGGGAATGGAGAGAGAGAGAGTGTAAGGGGAGGGAATGGAGAGAGAGAGAGTGTAGGGGGAGGGAATGGAGAAGAGAGAGAGTGTAGGGGGAGGAATGGAGAGAGAGAGAGTGTAGGGGGACGGGAATGGAGAGAGAGAGAGTGTAGGGGGAGGGAATGGGAGAGAGAGTGTAGGGGAGGGAATGGACGAGAGAGAGAGTGTAGGAGGAGGGAATGGAGAGAGAGAGTGTAGGGGGAGGGAATGGAGAGAGAGAGAGTAGGGGGAGGAATGGAGAGAGAGAGAGTGTAGGGGGAGGGAATGGAGAGAGAGAGAGAGTGTAGGGGGAGGGAATGGAGAGAGAGAGAGTGTAGGGGGAGGGAATGGAGAGAGAGAGAGTGTAGGGGGAGGAGAATGGAAGAGAGAGAGAGTGTAGGGGAGGGAATGGAGAGAGAGAGAGTGAAGGGGGAGGGAATGGAGAGAGAGAGAGAGTGTAGGGGGAGGAATGGAGAGAGAGAGTGTAGGGGAGGGAATGGAGAGAGAGAGTGTAGGGGGAGGGAATGGAGAGAGAGAGAGAGTGTAGGGGGAGGGAATGGAGAAGAGAGAGAGTGTAGGGGGAGGAATGGAGAGAGAGAGAGTGTAGGGGAGAGGGAATGGAGAGAGAGAGAGTGTAGGGGGAGGGAATGGAGAGAGAGAGAGTGTAGGGGGAGGGAATGGAAGAGAGAGAGAGAGAGTAGGGGGAGGGAATGGAGACGAGAGAGTGTAGGGGGAGGGAATGGAGAGAGAGAGAGAGTGTAGGGGAGGAGAATGGAGAGACGAGAGTGTAGGGGAGAGGGAATGGAAAGAGAGAGAGAGAGTAGGGGGAGGGAATGGAGAGAGAGCGAGTGTAGGGGGAGGGAATGGAGAGAGAGAGAGTGTAGGGGGAGGGAATGGAGAGAGAGAGAGAGTGTAGGGGGAGGGAATGGAGAGAGAGAGAGTGTAGGGGGAGGGAATGGAGAGAGAGAGAGAGAGTGTAGGGGGAGGGAATGGAGAGAGAGAGAGTGAGGGGGAGGGAATGGAGAGAGAGAGAGTGTAGGGGGAGGGAATGGAGAGAGAGAGAGTGTAGGGGAGGGAATGGAGAGAGAGAGTGTAGGGGGAGGAATGGAGAGAAGAGAGAGAGTGAAGGGGGAGGAATGGAGAGAGAGAGAGAGTAGGGAGGGAGGGGGGATGGAGAGGAGAGAGAGTGTGTAGAGGTGTAGAGGGGGGAATGGAGAGAGAGAGAGTTGGGGGAGGGAATGGAGAGAGAGGAGGAGAGGGGAGGGGGTGGGTGGGAGTGGTCAGTGATACTGTCAGTG
>NW_027139570.1:7650000-7686257 GCF_035084215.1 Heptranchias perlo | reverse complement strand
CCCCCTCCCCTCCCACTCCCCACCCACCCCTCCCCTCCCCTCCCCACCCCCACCTCACCCCCTCCCCCACCCCCACCCCTCCCCTCCCCTCCCCCACCCCCACCCCACCCCCACACCCCTCCCCCTCCCCACCCCCACCCCCTCCGCCCCACCCCCACCCCACCCTCCCCACACCCTACCCCTCCCCTCCCCCCTACCCACCCCCTCCCCTCACCCCACACCCACCCCAACCCCCAGCCCCCACCCCCTCCCCCTACCCCACCCCTACCCTCCCCACCCCACCCCACCCCCTACCCCCCTCCCCTCCCCCACCCCCACCCACCCCCTCCCCACCCCCACCCCCACCCCACCCCCACCCCTACCCCTACCCCACCCCCCCTCCCCCTCCCCACCCCCTACCCCACCCCCACCCCTCCAACCCTACCCTCCCCCACCCTCACCCCCAACCCTCACCCTAACCCTACCCTACCCTACCTACCCTAACCTCACCCTAACCCTAACCCTAACCTAACCCTAACCTCCCTACCCTCCCTCACCCTACCCCTACCCAAACCCTACCCAACCCTAACCCTACCCTAACCCTAACCCCAACCCCCTACCCTAACCCTAACCCCTACCCTCCAACCCCTCACCCACCCCCTAACCCTAACCCTAACCCTAACCCTACCCTACCCTAACCCTACCCTAACCCTAACCCTAACCCTAACCCCTAACCCTAACCCTAACCCTAACCCTAACCCTAACCCTAACCCTAACCCTAACCCTAACCCTAACCCTAACCCTAACCCTAACCCTAACCCTAACCCTAACCCTAACCCTAACCCTAACCCTAACCCTAACCCTAACCCTAACCCTAACCCTAACCCTAACCCTAACCCTAACCCTAACCCTAACCCTAACCCTAACCCTAACCCTAACCCTAACCCTAACCCTAACCCTAACCCTAACCCTAACCCTAACCCTAACCCTAACCCTAACCCTAACCCTAACCCTAACCCTAACCCTAACCCTAACCCTAACCCTAACCCTAACCCTAACCCTAACCCTAACCCTAACCCTAACCCTAACCCTAACCCTAACCCTAACCCTAACCCTAACCCTAACCCTAACCCTAACCCTAACCCTAACCCTAACCCTAACCCTAACCCTAACCCTAACCCTAACCCTAACCCTAACCCTAACCCTAACCCTAACCCTAACCCTAACCCTAACCCTAACCCTAACCCTAACCCTAACCCTAACCCTAACCCTAACCCTAACCCTAACCCTAACCCTAACCCTAACCCTAACCCTAACCCTAACCCTAACCCTAACCCTAACCCTAACCCTAACCCTAACCCTAACCCTAACCCTAACCCTAACCCTAACCCTAACCCTAACCCTAACCCTAACCCTAACCCTAACCCTAACCCTAACCCTAACCCTAACCCTAACCCTAACCCTAACCCTAACCCTAACCCTAACCCTAACCCTAACCCTAACCCTAACCCTAACCCTAACCCTAACCCTAACCCTAACCCTAACCCTAACCCTAACCCTAACCCTAACCCTAACCCTAACCCTAACCCTAACCCTAACCCTAAACCCTAACCCTAACCCTAACCCTAACCCTAACCCTAACCCTAACCCTAACCCTAACCCTAACCCTAACCCTAACCCTAACCCTAACCCTAACCCTAACCCTAACCCTAACCCTAACCCTAACCCTAACCCTAACCCTAACCCTAACCCTAACCCTAACCCTAACCCTAACCCTAACCCTAACCCTAACCCTAACCCTAACCCTAACCCTAACCCTAACCCTAACCCTAACCCTAACCCTAACCCTAACCCTAACCCTAACCCTAACCCTAACCCTAACCCTAACCCTAACCCTAACCCTAACCCTAACCCTAACCCTAACCCTAACCCTAACCCTAACCCTAACCCTAACCCTAACCCTAACCCTAACCCTAACCCTAACCCTAACCCTAACCCTAACCCTAACCCTAACCCTAACCCTAACCCTAACCCTAACCCTAACCCTAACCCTAACCCTAACCCTAACCCTAACCCTAACCCTAACCCTAACCCTAACCCTAACCCTAACCCTAACCCTAACCCTAACCCTAACCCTAACCCTAACCCTAACCCTAACCCTAACCCTAACCCTAACCCTAACCCTAACCCTAACCCTAACCCTAACCCTAACCCTAACCCTAACCCTAACCCTAACCCTAACCCTAACCCTAACCCTAACCCTAACCCTAACCCTAACCCTAACCCTAACCCTAACCCTAACCCTAACCCTAACCCTAACCCTAACCCTAACCCTAACCCTAACCCTAACCCTAACCCTAACCCTAACCCTAACCCTAACCCTAACCCTAACCCTAACCCTAACCCTAACCCTAACCCTAACCCTAACCCTAACCCTAACCCTAACCCTAACCCTAACCCTAACCCTAACCCTAACCCTAACCCTAACCCTAACCCTAACCCTAACCCTAACCCTAACCCTAACCCTAACCCTAACCCTAACCCTAACCCTAACCCTAACCCTAACCCTAACCCTAACCCTAACCCTAACCCTAACCCTAACCCTAACCCTAACCCTAACCCTAACCCTAACCCTAACCCTAACCCTAACCCTAACCCTAACCCTAACCCTAACCCTAACCCTAACCCTAACCCTAACCCTAACCCTAACCCTAACCCTAACCCTAACCCTAACCCTAACCCTAACCCTAACCCTAACCCTAACCCTAACCCTAACCCTAACCCTAACCCTAACCCTAACCCTAACCCTAACCCTAACCCTAACCCTAACCCTAACCCTAACCCTAACCCTAACCCTAACCCTAACCCTAACCCTAACCCTAACCCTAACCCTAACCCTAACCCTAACCCTAACCCTAACCCTAACCCTAACCCTAACCCTAACCCTAACCCTAACCCTAACCCTAACCCTAACCCTAACCCTAACCCTAACCCTAACCCTAACCCTAACCCTAACCCTAACCCTAACCCTAACCCTAACCCTAACCCTAACCCTAACCCTAACCCTAACCCTAACCCTAACCCTAACCCTAACCCTAACCCTAACCCTAACCCTAACCCTAACCCTAACCCTAACCCTAACCCTAACCCTAACCCTAACCCTAACCCTAACCCTAACCCTAACCCTAACCCTAACCCTAACCCTAACCCTAACCCTAACCCTAACCCTAACCCTAACCCTAACCCTAACCCTAACCCTAACCCTAACCCTAACCCTAACCCTAACCCTAACCCTAACCCTAACCCTAACCCTAACCCTAACCCTAACCCTAACCCTAACCCTAACCCTAACCCTAACCCTAACCCTAACCCTAACCCTAACCCTAACCCTAACCCTAACCCTAACCCTAACCCTAACCCTAACCCTAACCCTAACCCTAACCCTAACCCTAACCCTAACCCTAACCCTAACCCTAACCCTAACCCTAACCCTAACCCTAACCCTAACCCTAACCCTAACCCTAACCCTAACCCTAACCCTAACCCTAACCCTAACCCTAACCCTAACCCTAACCCTAACCCTAACCCTAACCCTAACCCTAACCCTAACCCTAACCCTAACCCTAACCCTAACCCTAACCCTAACCCTAACCCTAACCCTAACCCTAACCCTAACCCTAACCCTAACCCTAACCCTAACCCTAACCCTAACCCTAACCCTAACCCTAACCCTAACCCTAACCCTAACCCTAACCCTAACCCTAACCCTAACCCTAACCCTAACCCTAACCCTAACCCTAACCCTAACCCTAACCCTAACCCTAACCCTAACCCTAACCCTAACCCTAACCCTAACCCTAACCCTAACCCTAACCCTAACCCTAACCCTAACCCTAACCCTAACCCTAACCCTAACCCTAACCCTAACCCTAACCCTAACCCTAACCCTAACCCTAACCCTAACCCTAACCCTAACCCTAACCCTAACCCTAACCCTAACCCTAACCCTAACCCTAACCCTAACCCTAACCCTAACCCTAACCCTAACCCTAACCCTAACCCTAACCCTAACCCTAACCCTAACCCTAACCCTAACCCTAACCCTAACCCTAACCCTAACCCTAACCCTAACCCTAACCCTAACCCTAACCCTAACCCTAACCCTAACCCTAACCCTAACCCTAACCCTAACCCTAACCCTAACCCTAACCCTAACCCTAACCCTAACCCTAACCCTAACCCTAACCCTAACCCTAACCCTAACCCTAACCCTAACCCTAACCCTAACCCTAACCCTAACCCTAACCCTAACCCTAACCCTAACCTCCTAACCCTAACCCTAACCCTAACCCTAACCCTAACCCTAACCCTAACCCTAACCCTAACCCTAACCCTAACCCTAACCCTAACCCTAACCCTAACCCTAACCCTAACCCTAACCCTAACCCTAACCCTAACCCTAACCCTAACCCTAACCCTAACCCTAACCCTAACCCTAACCCTAACCCTAACCCTAACCCTAACCCTAACCCTAACCCTAACCCTAACCCTAACCCTAACCCTAACCCTAACCCTAACCCTAACCCTAACCCTAACCCTAACCCTAACCCTAACCCTAACCCTAACCCTAACCCTAACCCTAACCCTAACCCTAACCCTAACCCTAACCCTAACCCTAACCCTAACCCTAACCCTAACCCTAACCCTAACCCTAACCCTAACCCTAACCCTAACCCTAACCCTAACCCTAACCCTAACCCTAACCCTAACCCTAACCCTAACCCTAACCCTAACCCTAACCCTAACCCTAACCCTAACCCTAACCCTAACCCTAACCCTAACCCTAACCCTAACCCTAACCCTAACCCTAACCCTAACCCTAACCCTAACCCTAACCCTAACCCTAACCCTAACCCTAACCCTAACCCTAACCCTAACCCTAACCCTAACCCTAACCCTAACCCTAACCCTAACCCTAACCCTAACCCTAACCCTAACCCTAACCCTAACCCTAACCCTAACCCTAACCCTAACCCTAACCCTAACCCTAACCCTAACCCTAACCCTAACCCTAACCCTAACCCTAACCCTAACCCTAACCCTAACCCTAACCCTAACCCTAACCCTAACCCTAACCCTAACCCTAACCCTAACCCTAACCCTAACCCTAACCCTAACCCTAACCCTAACCCTAACCCTAACCCTAACCCTAACCCTAACCCTAACCCTAACCCTAACCCTAACCCTAACCCTAACCCTAACCCTAACCCTAACCCTAACCCTAACCCTAACCCTAACCCTAACCCTAACCCTAACCCTAACCCTAACCCTAACCCTAACCCTAACCCTAACCCTAACCCTAACCCTAACCCTAACCCTAACCCTAACCCTAACCCTAACCCTAACCCTAACCCTAACCCTAACCCTAACCCTAACCCTAACCCTAACCCTAACCCTAACCCTAACCCTAACCCTAACCCTAACCCTAACCCTAACCCTAACCCTAACCCTAACCCTAACCCTAACCCTAACCCTAACCCTAACCCTAACCCTAACCCTAACCCTAACCCTAACCCTAACCCTAACCCTAACCCTAACCCTAACCCTAACCCTAACCCTAACCCTAACCCTAACCCTAACCCTAACCCTAACCCTAACCCTAACCCTAACCCTAACCCTAACCCTAACCCTAACCCTAACCCTAACCCTAACCCTAACCCTAACCCTAACCCTAACCCTAACCCTAACCCTAACCCTAACCCTAACCCTAACCCTAACCCTAACCCTAACCCTAACCCTAACCCTAACCCTAACCCTAACCCTAACCCTAACCCTAACCCTAACCCTAACCCTAACCCTAACCCTAACCCTAACCCTAACCCTAACCCTAACCCTAACCCTAACCCTAACCCTAACCCTAACCCTAACCCTAACCCTAACCCTAACCCTAACCCTAACCCTAACCCTAACCCTAACCCTAACCCTAACCCTAACCCTAACCCTAACCCTAACCCTAACCCTAACCCTAACCCTAACCCTAACCCTAACCCTAACCCTAACCCTAACCCTAACCCTAACCCTAACCCTAACCCTAACCCTAACCCTAACCCTAACCCTAACCCTAACCCTAACCCTAACCCTAACCCTAACCCTAACCCTAACCCTAACCCTAACCCTAACCCTAACCCTAACCCTAACCCTAACCCTAACCCTAACCCTAACCCTAACCCTAACCCTAACCCTAACCCTAACCCTAACCCTAACCCTAACCCTAACCCTAACCCTAACCCTAACCCTAACCCTAACCCTAACCCTAACCCTAACCCTAACCCTAACCCTAACCCTAACCCTAACCCTAACCCTAACCCTAACCCTAACCCTAACCCTAACCCTAACCCTAACCCTAACCCTAACCCTAACCCTAACCCTAACCCTAACCCTAACCCTAACCCTAACCCTAACCCTAACCCTAACCCTAACCCTAACCCTAACCCTAACCCTAACCCTAACCCTAACCCTAACCCTAACCCTAACCCTAACCCTAACCCTAACCCTAACCCTAACCCTAACCCTAACCCTAACCCTAACCCTAACCCTAACCCTAACCCTAACCCTAACCCTAACCCTAACCCTAACCCTAACCCTAACCCTAACCCTAACCCTAACCCTAACCCTAACCCTAACCCTAACCCTAACCCTAACCCTAACCCTAACCCTAACCCTAACCCTAACCCTAACCCTAACCCTAACCCTAACCCTAACCCTAACCCTAACCCTAACCCTAACCCTAACCCTAACCCTAACCCTAACCCTAACCCTAACCCTAACCCTAACCCTAACCCTAACCCTAACCCTAACCCTAACCCTAACCCTAACCCTAACCCTAACCCTAACCCTAACCCTAACCCTAACCCTAACCCTAACCCTAACCCTAACCCTAACCCTAACCCTAACCCTAACCCTAACCCTAACCCTAACCCTAACCCTAACCCTAACCCTAACCCTAACCCTAACCCTAACCCTAACCCTAACCCTAACCCTAACCCTAACCCTAACCCTAACCCTAACCCTAACCCTAACCCTAACCCTAACCCTAACCCTAACCCTAACCCTAACCCTAACCCTAACCCTAACCCTAACCCTAACCCTAACCCTAACCCTAACCCTAACCCTAACCCTAACCCTAACCCTAACCCTAACCCTAACCCTAACCCTAACCCTAACCCTAACCCTAACCCTAACCCTAACCCTAACCCTAACCCTAACCCTAACCCTAACCCTAACCCTAACCCTAACCCTAACCCTAACCCTAACCCTAACCCTAACCCTAACCCTAACCCTAACCCTAACCCTAACCCTAACCCTAACCCTAACCCTAACCCTAACCCTAACCCTAACCCTAACCCTAACCCTAACCCTAACCCTAACCCTAACCCTAACCCTAACCCTAACCCTAACCCTAACCCTAACCCTAACCCTAACCCTAACCCTAACCCTAACCCTAACCCTAACCCTAACCCTAACCCTAACCCTAACCCTAACCCTAACCCTAACCCTAACCCTAACCCTAACCCTAACCCTAACCCTAACCCTAACCCTAACCCTAACCCTAACCCTAACCCTAACCCTAACCCTAACCCTAACCCTAACCCTAACCCTAACCCTAACCCTAACCCTAACCCTAACCCTAACCCTAACCCTAACCCTAACCCTAACCCTAACCCTAACCCTAACCCTAACCCTAACCCTAACCCTAACCCTAACCCTAACCCTAACCCTAACCCTAACCCTAACCCTAACCCTAACCCTAACCCTAACCCTAACCCTAACCCTAACCCTAACCCTAACCCTAACCCTAACCCTAACCCTAACCCTAACCCTAACCCTAACCCTAACCCTAACCCTAACCCTAACCCTAACCCTAACCCTAACCCTAACCCTAACCCTAACCCTAACCCTAACCCTAACCCTAACCCTAACCCTAACCCTAACCCTAACCCTAACCCTAACCCTAACCCTAACCCTAACCCTAACCCTAACCCTAACCCTAACCCTAACCCTAACCCTAACCCTAACCCTAACCCTAACCCTAACCCTAACCCTAACCCTAACCCTAACCCTAACCCTAACCCTAACCCTAACCCTAACCCTAACCCTAACCCTAACCCTAACCCTAACCCTAACCCTAACCCTAACCCTAACCCTAACCCTAACCCTAACCCTAACCCTAACCCTAACCCTAACCCTAACCCTAACCCTAACCCTAACCCTAACCCTAACCCTAACCCTAACCCTAACCCTAACCCTAACCCTAACCCTAACCCTAACCCTAACCCTAACCCTAACCCTAACCCTAACCCTAACCCTAACCCTAACCCTAACCCTAACCCTAACCCTAACCCTAACCCTAACCCTAACCCTAACCCTAACCCTAACCCTAACCCTAACCCTAACCCTAACCCTAACCCTAACCCTAACCCTAACCCTAACCCTAACCCTAACCCTAACCCTAACCCTAACCCTAACCCTAACCCTAACCCTAACCCTAACCCTAACCCTAACCCTAACCCTAACCCTAACCCTAACCCTAACCCTAACCCTAACCCTAACCCTAACCCTAACCCTAACCCTAACCCTAACCCTAACCCTAACCCTAACCCTAACCCTAACCCTAACCCTAACCCTAACCCTAACCCTAACCCTAACCCTAACCCTAACCCTAACCCTAACCCTAACCCTAACCCTAACCCTAACCCTAACCCTAACCCTAACCCTAACCCTAACCCTAACCCTAACCCTAACCCTAACCCTAACCCTAACCCTAACCCTAACCCTAACCCTAACCCTAACCCTAACCCTAACCCTAACCCTAACCCTAACCCTAACCCTAACCCTAACCCTAACCCTAACCCTAACCCTAACCCTAACCCTAACCCTAACCCTAACCCTAACCCTAACCCTAACCCTAACCCTAACCCTAACCCTAACCCTAACCCTAACCCTAACCCTAACCCTAACCCTAACCCTAACCCTAACCCTAACCCTAACCCTAACCCTAACCCTAACCCTAACCCTAACCCTAACCCTAACCCTAACCCTAACCCTAACCCTAACCCTAACCCTAACCCTAACCCTAACCCTAACCCTAACCCTAACCCTAACCCTAACCCTAACCCTAACCCTAACCCTAACCCTAACCCTAACCCTAACCCTAACCCTAACCCTAACCCTAACCCTAACCCTAACCCTAACCCTAACCCTAACCCTAACCCTAACCCTAACCCTAACCCTAACCCTAACCCTAACCCTAACCCTAACCCTAACCCTAACCCTAACCCTAACCCTAACCCTAACCCTAACCCTAACCCTAACCCTAACCCTAACCCTAACCCTAACCCTAACCCTAACCCTAACCCTAACCCTAACCCTAACCCTAACCCTAACCCTAACCCTAACCCTAACCCTAACCCTAACCCTAACCCTAACCCTAACCCTAACCCTAACCCTAACCCTAACCCTAACCCTAACCCTAACCCTAACCCTAACCCTAACCCTAACCCTAACCCTAACCCTAACCCTAACCCTAACCCTAACCCTAACCCTAACCCTAACCCTAACCCTAACCCTAACCCTAACCCTAACCCTAACCCTAACCCTAACCCTAACCCTAACCCTAACCCTAACCCTAACCCTAACCCTAACCCTAACCCTAACCCTAACCCTAACCCTAACCCTAACCCTAACCCTAACCCTAACCCTAACCCTAACCCTAACCCTAACCCTAACCCTAACCCTAACCCTAACCCTAACCCTAACCCTAACCCTAACCCTAACCCTAACCCTAACCCTAACCCTAACCCTAACCCTAACCCTAACCCTAACCCTAACCCTAACCCTAACCCTAACCCTAACCCTAACCCTAACCCTAACCCTAACCCTAACCCTAACCCTAACCCTAACCCTAACCCTAACCCTAACCCTAACCCTAACCCTAACCCTAACCCTAACCCTAACCCTAACCCTAACCCTAACCCTAACCCTAACCCTAACCCTAACCCTAACCCTAACCCTAACCCTAACCCTAACCCTAACCCTAACCCTAACCCTAACCCTAACCCTAACCCTAACCCTAACCCTAACCCTAACCCTAACCCTAACCCTAACCCTAACCCTAACCCTAACCCTAACCCTAACCCTAACCCTAACCCTAACCCTAACCCTAACCCTAACCCTAACCCTAACCCTAACCCTAACCCTAACCCTAACCCTAACCCTAACCCTAACCCTAACCCTAACCCTAACCCTAACCCTAACCCTAACCCTAACCCTAACCCTAACCCTAACCCTAACCCTAACCCTAACCCTAACCCTAACCCTAACCCTAACCCTAACCCTAACCCTAACCCTAACCCTAACCCTAACCCTAACCCTAACCCTAACCCTAACCCTAACCCTAACCCTAACCCTAACCCTAACCCTAACCCTAACCCTAACCCTAACCCTAACCCTAACCCTAACCCTAACCCTAACCCTAACCCTAACCCTAACCCTAACCCTAACCCTAACCCTAACCCTAACCCTAACCCTAACCCTAACCCTAACCCTAACCCTAACCCTAACCCTAACCCTAACCCTAACCCTAACCCTAACCCTAACCCTAACCCTAACCCTAACCCTAACCCTAACCCTAACCCTAACCCTAACCCTAACCCTAACCCTAACCCTAACCCTAACCCTAACCCTAACCCTAACCCTAACCCTAACCCTAACCCTAACCCTAACCCTAACCCTAACCCTAACCCTAACCCTAACCCTAACCCTAACCCTAACCCTAACCCTAACCCTAACCCTAACCCTAACCCTAACCCTAACCCTAACCCTAACCCTAACCCTAACCCTAACCCTAACCCTAACCCTAACCCTAACCCTAACCCTAACCCTAACCCTAACCCTAACCCTAACCCTAACCCTAACCCTAACCCTAACCCTAACCCTAACCCTAACCCTAACCCTAACCCTAACCCTAACCCTAACCCTAACCCTAACCCTAACCCTAACCCTAACCCTAACCCTAACCCTAACCCTAACCCTAACCCTAACCCTAACCCTAACCCTAACCCTAACCCTAACCCTAACCCTAACCCTAACCCTAACCCTAACCCTAACCCTAACCCTAACCCTAACCCTAACCCTAACCCTAACCCTAACCCTAACCCTAACCCTAACCCTAACCCTAACCCTAACCCTAACCCTAACCCTAACCCTAACCCTAACCCTAACCCTAACCCTAACCCTAACCCTAACCCTAACCCTAACCCTAACCCTAACCCTAACCCTAACCCTAACCCTAACCCTAACCCTAACCCTAACCCTAACCCTAACCCTAACCCTAACCCTAACCCTAACCCTAACCCTAACCCTAACCCTAACCCTAACCCTAACCCTAACCCTAACCCTAACCCTAACCCTAACCCTAACCCTAACCCTAACCCTAACCCTAACCCTAACCCTAACCCTAACCCTAACCCTAACCCTAACCCTAACCCTAACCCTAACCCTAACCCTAACCCTAACCCTAACCCTAACCCTAACCCTAACCCTAACCCTAACCCTAACCCTAACCCTAACCCTAACCCTAACCCTAACCCTAACCCTAACCCTAACCCTAACCCTAACCCTAACCCTAACCCTAACCCTAACCCTAACCCTAACCCTAACCCTAACCCTAACCCTAACCCTAACCCTAACCCTAACCCTAACCCTAACCCTAACCCTAACCCTAACCCTAACCCTAACCCTAACCCTAACCCTAACCCTAACCCTAACCCTAACCCTAACCCTAACCCTAACCCTAACCCTAACCCTAACCCTAACCCTAACCCTAACCCTAACCCTAACCCTAACCCTAACCCTAACCCTAACCCTAACCCTAACCCTAACCCTAACCCTAACCCTAACCCTAACCCTAACCCTAACCCTAACCCTAACCCTAACCCTAACCCTAACCCTAACCCTAACCCTAACCCTAACCCTAACCCTAACCCTAACCCTAACCCTAACCCTAACCCTAACCCTAACCCTAACCCTAACCCTAACCCTAACCCTAACCCTAACCCTAACCCTAACCCTAACCCTAACCCTAACCCTAACCCTAACCCTAACCCTAACCCTAACCCTAACCCTAACCCTAACCCTAACCCTAACCCTAACCCTAACCCTAACCCTAACCCTAACCCTAACCCTAACCCTAACCCTAACCCTAACCCTAACCCTAACCCTAACCCTAACCCTAACCCTAACCCTAACCCTAACCCTAACCCTAACCCTAACCCTAACCCTAACCCTAACCCTAACCCTAACCCTAACCCTAACCCTAACCCTAACCCTAACCCTAACCCTAACCCTAACCCTAACCCTAACCCTAACCCTAACCCTAACCCTAACCCTAACCCTAACCCTAACCCTAACCCTAACCCTAACCCTAACCCTAACCCTAACCCTAACCCTAACCCTAACCCTAACCCTAACCCTAACCCTAACCCTAACCCTAACCCTAACCCTAACCCTAACCCTAACCCTAACCCTAACCCTAACCCTAACCCTAACCCTAACCCTAACCCTAACCCTAACCCTAACCCTAACCCTAACCCTAACCCTAACCCTAACCCTAACCCTAACCCTAACCCTAACCCTAACCCTAACCCTAACCCTAACCCTAACCCTAACCCTAACCCTAACCCTAACCCTAACCCTAACCCTAACCCTAACCCTAACCCTAACCCTAACCCTAACCCTAACCCTAACCCTAACCCTAACCCTAACCCTAACCCTAACCCTAACCCTAACCCTAACCCTAACCCTAACCCTAACCCTAACCCTAACCCTAACCCTAACCCTAACCCTAACCCTAACCCTAACCCTAACCCTAACCCTAACCCTAACCCTAACCCTAACCCTAACCCTAACCCTAACCCTAACCCTAACCCTAACCCTAACCCTAACCCTAACCCTAACCCTAACCCTAACCCTAACCCTAACCCTAACCCTAACCCTAACCCTAACCCTAACCCTAACCCTAACCCTAACCCTAACCCTAACCCTAACCCTAACCCTAACCCTAACCCTAACCCTAACCCTAACCCTAACCCTAACCCTAACCCTAACCCTAACCCTAACCCTAACCCTAACCCTAACCCTAACCCTAACCCTAACCCTAACCCTAACCCTAACCCTAACCCTAACCCTAACCCTAACCCTAACCCTAACCCTAACCCTAACCCTAACCCTAACCCTAACCCTAACCCTAACCCTAACCCTAACCCTAACCCTAACCCTAACCCTAACCCTAACCCTAACCCTAACCCTAACCCTAACCCTAACCCTAACCCTAACCCTAACCCTAACCCTAACCCTAACCCTAACCCTAACCCTAACCCTAACCCTAACCCTAACCCTAACCCTAACCCTAACCCTAACCCTAACCCTAACCCTAACCCTAACCCTAACCCTAACCCTAACCCTAACCCTAACCCTAACCCTAACCCTAACCCTAACCCTAACCCTAACCCTAACCCTAACCCTAACCCTAACCCTAACCCTAACCCTAACCCTAACCCTAACCCTAACCCTAACCCTAACCCTAACCCTAACCCTAACCCTAACCCTAACCCTAACCCTAACCCTAACCCTAACCCTAACCCTAACCCTAACCCTAACCCTAACCCTAACCCTAACCCTAACCCTAACCCTAACCCTAACCCTAACCCTAACCCTAACCCTAACCCTAACCCTAACCCTAACCCTAACCCTAACCCTAACCCTAACCCTAACCCTAACCCTAACCCTAACCCTAACCCTAACCCTAACCCTAACCCTAACCCTAACCCTAACCCTAACCCTAACCCTAACCCTAACCCTAACCCTAACCCTAACCCTAACCCTAACCCTAACCCTAACCCTAACCCTAACCCTAACCCTAACCCTAACCCTAACCCTAACCCTAACCCTAACCCTAACCCTAACCCTAACCCTAACCCTAACCCTAACCCTAACCCTAACCCTAACCCTAACCCTAACCCTAACCCTAACCCTAACCCTAACCCTAACCCTAACCCTAACCCTAACCCTAACCCTAACCCTAACCCTAACCCTAACCCTAACCCTAACCCTAACCCTAACCCTAACCCTAACCCTAACCCTAACCCTAACCCTAACCCTAACCCTAACCCTAACCCTAACCCTAACCCTAACCCTAACCCTAACCCTAACCCTAACCCTAACCCTAACCCTAACCCTAACCCTAACCCTAACCCTAACCCTAACCCTAACCCTAACCCTAACCCTAACCCTAACCCTAACCCTAACCCTAACCCTAACCCTAACCCTAACCCTAACCCTAACCCTAACCCTAACCCTAACCCTAACCCTAACCCTAACCCTAACCCTAACCCTAACCCTAACCCTAACCCTAACCCTAACCCTAACCCTAACCCTAACCCTAACCCTAACCCTAACCCTAACCCTAACCCTAACCCTAACCCTAACCCTAACCCTAACCCTAACCCTAACCCTAACCCTAACCCTAACCCTAACCCTAACCCTAACCCTAACCCTAACCCTAACCCTAACCCTAACCCTAACCCTAACCCTAACCCTAACCCTAACCCTAACCCTAACCCTAACCCTAACCCTAACCCTAACCCTAACCCTAACCCTAACCCTAACCCTAACCCTAACCCTAACCCTAACCCTAACCCTAACCCTAACCCTAACCCTAACCCTAACCCTAACCCTAACCCTAACCCTAACCCTAACCCTAACCCTAACCCTAACCCTAACCCTAACCCTAACCCTAACCCTAACCCTAACCCTAACCCTAACCCTAACCCTAACCCTAACCCTAACCCTAACCCTAACCCTAACCCTAACCCTAACCCTAACCCTAACCCTAACCCTAACCCTAACCCTAACCCTAACCCTAACCCTAACCCTAACCCTAACCCTAACCCTAACCCTAACCCTAACCCTAACCCTAACCCTAACCCTAACCCTAACCCTAACCCTAACCCTAACCCTAACCCTAACCCTAACCCTAACCCTAACCCTAACCCTAACCCTAACCCTAACCCTAACCCTAACCCTAACCCTAACCCTAACCCTAACCCTAACCCTAACCCTAACCCTAACCCTAACCCTAACCCTAACCCTAACCCTAACCCTAACCCTAACCCTAACCCTAACCCTAACCCTAACCCTAACCCTAACCCTAACCCTAACCCTAACCCTAACCCTAACCCTAACCCTAACCCTAACCCTAACCCTAACCCTAACCCTAACCCTAACCCTAACCCTAACCCTAACCCTAACCCTAACCCTAACCCTAACCCTAACCCTAACCCTAACCCTAACCCTAACCCTAACCCTAACCCTAACCCTAACCCTAACCCTAACCCTAACCCTAACCCTAACCCTAACCCTAACCCTAACCCTAACCCTAACCCTAACCCTAACCCTAACCCTAACCCTAACCCTAACCCTAACCCTAACCCTAACCCTAACCCTAACCCTAACCCTAACCCTAACCCTAACCCTAACCCTAACCCTAACCCTAACCCTAACCCTAACCCTAACCCTAACCCTAACCCTAACCCTAACCCTAACCCTAACCCTAACCCTAACCCTAACCCTAACCCTAACCCTAACCCTAACCCTAACCCTAACCCTAACCCTAACCCTAACCCTAACCCTAACCCTAACCCTAACCCTAACCCTAACCCTAACCCTAACCCTAACCCTAACCCTAACCCTAACCCTAACCCTAACCCTAACCCTAACCCTAACCCTAACCCTAACCCTAACCCTAACCCTAACCCTAACCCTAACCCTAACCCTAACCCTAACCCTAACCCTAACCCTAACCCTAACCCTAACCCTAACCCTAACCCTAACCCTAACCCTAACCCTAACCCTAACCCTAACCCTAACCCTAACCCTAACCCTAACCCTAACCCTAACCCTAACCCTAACCCTAACCCTAACCCTAACCCTAACCCTAACCCTAACCCTAACCCTAACCCTAACCCTAACCCTAACCCTAACCCTAACCCTAACCCTAACCCTAACCCTAACCCTAACCCTAACCCTAACCCTAACCCTAACCCTAACCCTAACCCTAACCCTAACCCTAACCCTAACCCTAACCCTAACCCTAACCCTAACCCTAACCCTAACCCTAACCCTAACCCTAACCCTAACCCTAACCCTAACCCTAACCCTAACCCTAACCCTAACCCTAACCCTAACCCTAACCCTAACCCTAACCCTAACCCTAACCCTAACCCTAACCCTAACCCTAACCCTAACCCTAACCCTAACCCTAACCCTAACCCTAACCCTAACCCTAACCCTAACCCTAACCCTAACCCTAACCCTAACCCTAACCCTAACCCTAACCCTAACCCTAACCCTAACCCTAACCCTAACCCTAACCCTAACCCTAACCCTAACCCTAACCCTAACCCTAACCCTAACCCTAACCCTAACCCTAACCCTAACCCTAACCCTAACCCTAACCCTAACCCTAACCCTAACCCTAACCCTAACCCTAACCCTAACCCTAACCCTAACCCTAACCCTAACCCTAACCCTAACCCTAACCCTAACCCTAACCCTAACCCTAACCCTAACCCTAACCCTAACCCTAACCCTAACCCTAACCCTAACCCTAACCCTAACCCTAACCCTAACCCTAACCCTAACCCTAACCCTAACCCTAACCCTAACCCTAACCCTAACCCTAACCCTAACCCTAACCCTAACCCTAACCCTAACCCTAACCCTAACCCTAACCCTAACCCTAACCCTAACCCTAACCCTAACCCTAACCCTAACCCTAACCCTAACCCTAACCCTAACCCTAACCCTAACCCTAACCCTAACCCTAACCCTAACCCTAACCCTAACCCTAACCCTAACCCTAACCCTAACCCTAACCCTAACCCTAACCCTAACCCTAACCCTAACCCTAACCCTAACCCTAACCCTAACCCTAACCCTAACCCTAACCCTAACCCTAACCCTAACCCTAACCCTAACCCTAACCCTAACCCTAACCCTAACCCTAACCCTAACCCTAACCCTAACCCTAACCCTAACCCTAACCCTAACCCTAACCCTAACCCTAACCCTAACCCTAACCCTAACCCTAACCCTAACCCTAACCCTAACCCTAACCCTAACCCTAACCCTAACCCTAACCCTAACCCTAACCCTAACCCTAACCCTAACCCTAACCCTAACCCTAACCCTAACCCTAACCCTAACCCTAACCCTAACCCTAACCCTAACCCTAACCCTAACCCTAACCCTAACCCTAACCCTAACCCTAACCCTAACCCTAACCCTAACCCTAACCCTAACCCTAACCCTAACCCTAACCCTAACCCTAACCCTAACCCTAACCCTAACCCTAACCCTAACCCTAACCCTAACCCTAACCCTAACCCTAACCCTAACCCTAACCCTAACCCTAACCCTAACCCTAACCCTAACCCTAACCCTAACCCTAACCCTAACCCTAACCCTAACCCTAACCCTAACCCTAACCCTAACCCTAACCCTAACCCTAACCCTAACCCTAACCCTAACCCTAACCCTAACCCTAACCCTAACCCTAACCCTAACCCTAACCCTAACCCTAACCCTAACCCTAACCCTAACCCTAACCCTAACCCTAACCCTAACCCTAACCCTAACCCTAACCCTAACCCTAACCCTAACCCTAACCCTAACCCTAACCCTAACCCTAACCCTAACCCTAACCCTAACCCTAACCCTAACCCTAACCCTAACCCTAACCCTAACCCTAACCCTAACCCTAACCCTAACCCTAACCCTAACCCTAACCCTAACCCTAACCCTAACCCTAACCCTAACCCTAACCCTAACCCTAACCCTAACCCTAACCCTAACCCTAACCCTAACCCTAACCCTAACCCTAACCCTAACCCTAACCCTAACCCTAACCCTAACCCTAACCCTAACCCTAACCCTAACCCTAACCCTAACCCTAACCCTAACCCTAACCCTAACCCTAACCCTAACCCTAACCCTAACCCTAACCCTAACCCTAACCCTAACCCTAACCCTAACCCTAACCCTAACCCTAACCCTAACCCTAACCCTAACCCTAACCCTAACCCTAACCCTAACCCTAACCCTAACCCTAACCCTAACCCTAACCCTAACCCTAACCCTAACCCTAACCCTAACCCTAACCCTAACCCTAACCCTAACCCTAACCCTAACCCTAACCCTAACCCTAACCCTAACCCTAACCCTAACCCTAACCCTAACCCTAACCCTAACCCTAACCCTAACCCTAACCCTAACCCTAACCCTAACCCTAACCCTAACCCTAACCCTAACCCTAACCCTAACCCTAACCCTAACCCTAACCCTAACCCTAACCCTAACCCTAACCCTAACCCTAACCCTAACCCTAACCCTAACCCTAACCCTAACCCTAACCCTAACCCTAACCCTAACCCTAACCCTAACCCTAACCCTAACCCTAACCCTAACCCTAACCCTAACCCTAACCCTAACCCTAACCCTAACCCTAACCCTAACCCTAACCCTAACCCTAACCCTAACCCTAACCCTAACCCTAACCCTAACCCTAACCCTAACCCTAACCCTAACCCTAACCCTAACCCTAACCCTAACCCTAACCCTAACCCTAACCCTAACCCTAACCCTAACCCTAACCCTAACCCTAACCCTAACCCTAACCCTAACCCTAACCCTAACCCTAACCCTAACCCTAACCCTAACCCTAACCCTAACCCTAACCCTAACCCTAACCCTAACCCTAACCCTAACCCTAACCCTAACCCTAACCCTAACCCTAACCCTAACCCTAACCCTAACCCTAACCCTAACCCTAACCCTAACCCTAACCCTAACCCTAACCCTAACCCTAACCCTAACCCTAACCCTAACCCTAACCCTAACCCTAACCCTAACCCTAACCCTAACCCTAACCCTAACCCTAACCCTAACCCTAACCCTAACCCTAACCCTAACCCTAACCCTAACCCTAACCCTAACCCTAACCCTAACCCTAACCCTAACCCTAACCCTAACCCTAACCCTAACCCTAACCCTAACCCTAACCCTAACCCTAACCCTAACCCTAACCCTAACCCTAACCCTAACCCTAACCCTAACCCTAACCCTAACCCTAACCCTAACCCTAACCCTAACCCTAACCCTAACCCTAACCCTAACCCTAACCCTAACCCTAACCCTAACCCTAACCCTAACCCTAACCCTAACCCTAACCCTAACCCTAACCCTAACCCTAACCCTAACCCTAACCCTAACCCTAACCCTAACCCTAACCCTAACCCTAACCCTAACCCTAACCCTAACCCTAACCCTAACCCTAACCCTAACCCTAACCCTAACCCTAACCCTAACCCTAACCCTAACCCTAACCCTAACCCTAACCCTAACCCTAACCCTAACCCTAACCCTAACCCTAACCCTAACCCTAACCCTAACCCTAACCCTAACCCTAACCCTAACCCTAACCCTAACCCTAACCCTAACCCTAACCCTAACCCTAACCCTAACCCTAACCCTAACCCTAACCCTAACCCTAACCCTAACCCTAACCCTAACCCTAACCCTAACCCTAACCCTAACCCTAACCCTAACCCTAACCCTAACCCTAACCCTAACCCTAACCCTAACCCTAACCCTAACCCTAACCCTAACCCTAACCCTAACCCTAACCCTAACCCTAACCCTAACCCTAACCCTAACCCTAACCCTAACCCTAACCCTAACCCTAACCCTAACCCTAACCCTAACCCTAACCCTAACCCTAACCCTAACCCTAACCCTAACCCTAACCCTAACCCTAACCCTAACCCTAACCCTAACCCTAACCCTAACCCTAACCCTAACCCTAACCCTAACCCTAACCCTAACCCTAACCCTAACCCTAACCCTAACCCTAACCCTAACCCTAACCCTAACCCTAACCCTAACCCTAACCCTAACCCTAACCCTAACCCTAACCCTAACCCTAACCCTAACCCTAACCCTAACCCTAACCCTAACCCTAACCCTAACCCTAACCCTAACCCTAACCCTAACCCTAACCCTAACCCTAACCCTAACCCTAACCCTAACCCTAACCCTAACCCTAACCCTAACCCTAACCCTAACCCTAACCCTAACCCTAACCCTAACCCTAACCCTAACCCTAACCCTAACCCTAACCCTAACCCTAACCCTAACCCTAACCCTAACCCTAACCCTAACCCTAACCCTAACCCTAACCCTAACCCTTACCCTAACCCTAACCCTAACCCTAACCCTAACCCTAACCCTAACCCTAACCCTAACCCTAACCCTAACCCTAACCCTAACCCTAACCCTAACCCTAACCCTAACCCTAACCCTAACCCTAACCCTAACCCTAATGCAGCGTAACCCTAACCCTAACCCTAACCCTAACCCTAACCCTAACCCTAACCCTAACCCTAACCCTAACCCTAACCCTAACCCTAACCCTAACCCTAACCCTAACCCTAACCCTAACCCTAACCCTAACCCTAACCCTAACCCTAACCCTAACCCTAACCCTAACCCTAACCCTAACCCTAACCCTAACCCTAACCCTAACCCTAACCCTAACCCTAACCCTAACCCTAACCCTAACCCTAACCCTAACCCTAACCCATAACTCCAACCCCCCAGCCCTGAATCTAATCACAACTCTCCAAATGCACCCCACTCTACCCCTAAAGCCTAACCGTAACTCTAATACAGCAAACCTAATCTCCCACCCCACCCCTAAAATCTAAGCCTAACACACCCCACCCTACTCCTAAACCCTGACCCTCACTTAACCCTACCCCTAATGCAACCCTAACCCATAACTCCAACCCCCCAGCCCTGAATCTAATCACAACTCTCCAAATGCACCCCACTCTACCCCTAAAGCCTAACCGTAACTCTAATACAGCAAACCTAATCTCCCACCCCACCCCTAAAATCTAAGCCTAACACACCCCACCCTACTCCTAAACCCTGACCCTCACTTAACCCTACCCCTAATGCAACCCTAACCCATAACTCCAACCCCCCAGCCCTGAATCTAATCACAACTCTCCAAATGCACCCCACTCTACCCCTAAAGCCTAACCGTAACTCTAATACAGCAAACCTAATCTCCCACCCCACCCCTAAAATCTAAGCCTAACACACCCCACCCTACTCCTAAACCCTGACCCTCACTTAACCCTACCCCTAATGCAACCCTAACCCATAACTCCAACCCCCCAGCCCTGAATCTAATCACAACTCTCCAAATGCACCCCACTCTACCCCTAAAGCCTAACCGTAACTCTAATACAGCAAACCTAATCTCCCACCCCACCCCTAAAATCTAAGCCTAACACACCCCACCCTACTCCTAAACCCTGACCCTCACTTAACCCTAACCCTAATGCAACCCTAACCCATAACTCCAACCCCCCAGCCCTGAATCTAATCACAACTCTCCAAATGCACCCCACTCTACCCCTAAAGCCTAACCGTAACTCTAATACAGCAAACCTAATCTCCCACCCCACCCCTAAAATCTAAGCCTAACACACCCCACCCTACTCCTAAACCCTGACCCTCACTTAACCCTACCCCTAATGCAACCCTAACCCATAACTCCAACCCCCCAGCCCTGAATCTAATCCCCTACCCTGATGCACCCTACCCTACCCCTAAACACCTAACCCTAACCCTGATGCACCCAACCCTACCCCTAAAACATAACCCTAACCCCACCCCACCCCTAAACACCTAACCCTAACCCTGATGCACCCCAACCTAACCCCAATATAGCCCTGAACCTAACTGCGACCCTGACCCTCACCTTACCCCAACACTAACCCCAGTGCAGCAACCCTAACCCTAACCTGAACCCCCCAACCTCAATACAACATAACCCTAACACTACGTAAAATAAAGGGTAGAGTTCCAACACCAATAATAATAACTAAATACGACATAGAGGCCATAAATTGGCAAAACCCAGGAACTGATTATAACCCCAGAGGGGGATCAAAGGATTACGGATCAAGAAATTACTAAGAAGCGATCGGCAAGAAAAAGAAGCCAGGTGGTAAGGTAAAGCGTGGGCCAACCAAAAGTGGCAGGTATAAGTGACAAGAAGCTCAAGGGATGAGTGAGAATACGAACACAAGAGGGTGTAACTACCCTCCTGCCCACACCATACAACCTAACATTCAGGAGTGACACGCTTTACATTACCACAGACAAAAAAAGATATAAATGCCAAGAAAAGAAAACCCAGAGAATATATCTTGCAAATACCTTAAATCTAAACTTGATCAGTGAGGTAGATGGTTAAATAACTTTTTGTTCCCCTTTTGCCCCCCCCACAAAAAAAGCAGCAAGCAACTTATAAAAATAGGGAGCACCAAGGAGGTTTTTTTAAATTTTAAAATCTAAAATATTTAAAAAGTGCACTTAAAATAAAGCATGGCTGGAAATGTGGGTCTGACAGACATGGAACTCATCTTCCCAAACCCCCCCCCCCCCCCCCCCACGAGGTTTGGGACAGCAATAAGGGCACAAAAGATTACATATTTTTTAAAAAAGTTGTAGTTCCCATAGACACGGTCTCTGGACATGGATGCGGGGACGGCCCCTTTAAGAGATGCCTGGTGCTGCGGGGACGGCCCCTTTAAGAGATGCCTGGTGCTGCGGGGAACGCGACAGCAGGGAGCTGCTGGATATCGACCTCGGTTTTTTTAAAAGAAACCCTTTCCCCGGGGATCTGGAGGAGTTGGGGACACGGGTGAGAATCCGATAACTTTATCTAGTCTTTAGATTTTGAGCGTTCACCGGGTGATTTTTATCTTTGAAATCGGGTTTTTTTCTCAGCGACTGAAAAGCGAGCGCCGCGTGAGGCATTCTGGGATATGGAGTTCTCTCGGGTCAAACACGAGGGCAAGACCCGTAAATAAAAGGGTTTACTTGGTCTCTCTGGGGCTGGGGGACCTTTCTTTCCCCCTCCTCTCCCCCCGGGGGGCGGGTGGCAGCGGTTACGGGAGTTTTTATGGGGAATCGGACCTTGGAAATCAAAATTTTGTTCCACGCGGCCGCTGAAAAGCGAGCGCCGCGTGAGGCATTCTGGGATATGGAGTTCTCTCGGGTCAAACACGAGGGCAACGCTCTTAAATAAAAGGGTTTACTCTGGTTTTTTGGGGCTGGGGGACCTTTCTTTCCCCCTCCTCTCCCCCCGGGGGGGTGGGTGGCGGCGGATTCGGGAGTTTTTTTTGGGAATCGGACCTTGGAAATCGGTTTTTTTTCTGCGCGGCCGCTGAAAAGCGAGCGACGCGTGAGGCATTCTGGGAGATTGAGTTTCGTTTAACGAGCGACCGGGTTTAAAAAAAAGGAGGAAATCGGTGGGAAGTTTAATTAATTGTTTAAAATACCCTCATAATTAAAAGGCATAGCCGGAGGTGGGGGTTTGGAGAAGTAGCTTCATGTTTTTATTTAAAAAATGAGGTGAGTCGGACAGGTAATCAAGCCCCGGGGTCAGCAGACAGTCAGACTCCGTGGCGCCAGAATGACCTGGAGCATTAAAACAGATTCAAAGGTTAAAAAGCAATATTTTTAAAAACATTACCTCAAAAAAAATAACCCCAAACATCTAAGATAAACTAAAGGAACATTAAAACATTAGGTTAAAAAAAATATAATTTAAAAATAACGAACACGTGGAGCGAAGGGGGCGGGGCCAGCCCTGCATGAGACAGGACTCATTACATACAGGACAGAAATTCTAACCAATCCCAGGTCAAGGCTAGCCTGCTTGTGGGCGGGAACAAAACTTCAGCCAACAGTAGCACACAGGGGAGGGGCCAGTCCAAGGCTCCGGACTTATAAACAACTGTAAACAAAGTTAAAATCCTTTCTCCCTGATGAAGCTTAAGGATAAGCGAAACGTCGGAGAAAAAAAGATTCCAGGCCGGAGAACTTACTGAACGAAAGAGTTTTTGGATAGTACTGTTGCAGGCAGAGAACCATCGAAGCCAGAGAGCCACCGGAGGGGAGGTGAGACCGGTGGAAAAAGAGCCTTTCCAGGCGGGACAGCCGGCTGAGCTGGGGAGTGTTTGGAGGACGCAGTCCCAGGCAGGAGACCATCTGAGCCAGGGAGCCACCGTGGGTACTGTTGCAGGCAGAGAACCATCGAAGCCAGAGAGCCACCGGAGGGGAGGTGAGACCGGTGGAAAAAGAGCCTTTCCAGGCGGGACAGCCGGCTGAGCTGGGGAGTGTTTGGAGGACGCAGTCCCAGGCAGGAGACCATCTGAGCCAGGGAGCCACCGTGGGGTGAGATTACAGTTACTAGCGGGGACCTCTATTACCAAATAGAAGCTAGTAACATCTTTTAAAACCTTTTGCACCTTTCTACACCCAGGGAATGGCTAACACTATGCGGAACACATGCAGGTTGTCTGACAACCGTACGCATATGAGGTCGGACCCTGGTACACATAGGTGTCTCCCCGTAGCCAGGGATGAATTTGCTACAACAGTGAGAATAATTTATAGAATTTTCCAGACAATCCACCATCTAATATTCTTAAAGGGCCAGAATCAGCCCCCTAAGGGCATCTTAAAACAAGCTGATAAACTAACATGCTTTATAAAACCGGCAAAACCGTCACAGGAAACCCTAACCAAATTGGCTTTGAATTCAGAAAATTGGGCAAAACAGACCAGACAGATTCTAATTGAGCACTATACAACAAACCTGGAAGAATTAGAAAATGAATTTGCTCAGGCTGCAGTGACAGAGCGCCTGGAAGAAATGATGGCGAAAGCCACTAATTGGATTAAAAAGAGTCTTAGACATAAATTCAAAATTCAATCAATTGATGAGGCAAAGAGACATGTGGTGGGATTAGCATCACGGTTGACAGAGCAAGGGACCAGCACACAATTGAGGACAGAACAGCGGACCGGCATACGGACTAGGACGCCCCCACGCCATAGGCCAAATACCTGGGCAGCCTTGTTCCACCAGCCTGCGATCACAGCCCCCTCATGCCGCAGACGGACTGAAAACCCCCCCCCACCCCGTGGGCCAGCTGCCACGACTTTGTCACGCCACCGACGGACACCCCCACCCCGTGAGCCAACTGCCACAACCTCGTCAAGCCACCGACACACCCCCCCACCCTTTGAGCCAGCTGCCATGACTTCAGCACGCCACCGGCAGACCCCCCCACCCCTTGCACCAGTTGCCACGACTTCGTCACACCACCAACACACCCCCCCACCCTTGGAGCCAGCTGCCATGACTTCGTCATGCCACCGATGGACCCCCCCACCCCTTGCACCAGTTGCCACGACTTCGTCACACCACCAACACACACCCCCACCCTTTGAGCCAGCTGCCATGACTTCGTCACGCCACCGACAGACCCCCCCACCCCGTGGGCCAGCGACCCCGACTTCATCACACCACCAGCAGACCACTGAAACCCCCCCTTCCTTGCGGTCCAGGGCAGTGACCCCCCCTTCCCCGCCATCCAGGGCGGCGACTAGCCCTACCCCACCCCACAGGCCAAGGACCAGGATTTCCAATGTGGCCATCATTAGGGACCTGGACATCACACTTGGCTCTCAAGAGCCTGAGCCACGTAGACCCCAGCACTACATGGGGAACCAACATCAGACCGTATTAAACCAAATCACTAGGGATTCCTCAGACCCAAAACAAACAGAAGGGAGAACCCCTCCTACACCAGGGACAAATCCATGCACAACATTCCTGCACCCCAAAACCAGGGTCATGTACCAACCGCTCCCACAGAGACAAAAGAAAGACTGTACCAAACCAACCATCCCAAGAAATACAGCAGTTCTAGAGCCCGAGATCAGTGTCACAAAACAACCCCTTCCACAGAAACAAAGGAGCGACCAGACCGGACAGGTAAACCCAATAGACACAGAAATGAGGACAGGAACAATGAGGGCCCAGACAGACAACACAGTAGGAGAGGCAGAAATAGCTGAAGCCGAGGTAGGGAACACAATAGGGGAGGCAGGGGTAGCAGACATAGAAACAGAAAACACACCAACAGGGGCAGAACCTGACTCTGAAGGGGAAGATGCACAGAGAGTGACGAGGCACCCCAACACCAGCCGAAAAAACATTACCTGGAAATTGGAACCCAGAAAATCCATTTTAATAATAGGAGATTCCAACCTCTCCAAGATAAAAAGATGCCCAAATCCCACCACCCAAATTGATAGCTTTCCAGGAGCTAAATTCATTCATGTCACAGCAATTCTGGACAAATTGGAACCCTGTCCGGAGACCAAAAAGGTGGTGCTCTCAATTGGCATTAATAATCGAACGCAGAGACCACTGACTGCAACCAAGCAACTGCAGTCATTACTTAAATTGGCTAAGAGCACATTCCCAAATGCTCAGATCTGGGTGCCGGAAATTAACTTCAGTAACTTACTTCCAGAAACAGAGAGGGATACAATCAGAGGAATTAACCAGCATATAAAAAAACAGAATTACATACCAGCAATTAATGCTAGATCCTTTAAAGTGGGGGCTGACCACATCCATTGGACAGATAGCACTGCCCATAACATAATAAACCAGTGGATGAAGTCTTTAAACTAAAAAGGACTTTAACCCAAGAGAAGGGTAGATTACACCTGGGAAAAACTGTTATTAATATTTCCCAACTCTTTAACCCCACAGAGGTACAGGAGAGGGTTTTAAACAAGGGCCTTACATTTGTTCCAACCCCAAAACATTGTAAAGTACAAATTCAGGAAGATCTGAAAAGGTTTTACAGGAGAGTAAAACTGACCGATTACTTTAGCGATTCAGAAACAGACAAGCAACCTTTTACACCACCATCAGAATGGACCCCACCAAACAATAAAATAGAGCCAGAAATCCTAAACTTTATTAAACAGACTCAATCACAAATTGAAAAAATCCCTAAACAGACAGACAAGCAAAACCTCACTGGAAGAGAGAGACGGGCAATCATAGAACTTAGAAACAACCTAGATATAATCATAAAACCAGCAGATAAGGGCAGTAGTATAGTGATCATGGATAGGCAACAGTATCTACTTGAAGCTCACAGACAGCTTAATAATACAGCCCACTACACGAAATTAGCAGGACCAATTTACCAGGACACACGAAAGGAGATTGGAAACATTTTAACAGAACTAAAGAAATCTAAACACTTGAATCAGAAACAAGTGGAATACCTAAGGGGGGAACAACCACAACCCAGAAAATTCTACATACTACCCAAAATACACAAGCACCCTGACACATGGACTGTACCAGGAGAAATACCACCAGGAAGACCCATTGTGTCAGACTGTGGTAGTGAATCCTACAGGATAGCAGAATACATTGACTCATTCCTAAACCCCTTATCACAGAAGCACCCTAGCTACATTAAAGACACTTACCACTTCATAGAAATAGTGAACTCACTGACCGTACCCCCGAACGCAATACTCTTTACCATGGACATTGAAAGCCTATACACAAACATAGAAACAGACAGAGGCATACAGGCAGTGGAAAATATCCTTAGAAAGTTCCCCCAACCCCACAGACCAGATGCAGCCATAATCCAGCTATTACACCTAGGACTAACAAAAAATGACTTTGAATTCCAGGAGCAATTCTACCTACAGATTAAGGGCACGGCTATGGGCAAGAAATTTGCCCCGGCCTACGCAAACATATACATGGCAGACTGGGAAAACACAGTCTTTGAAAAGTGTTCCAAGCTCCCGATGTGTTATTACAGATACCTGGATGACATATGGGGAGTCTGGACTCACACAGAAACAGAATTGCAAGAATTTGTAGGTATTCTCAACAGTCACCACCAATCTATTAAACTTAAAGTTACAACACATAGAGAAAGTGTGGATTTCCTGGACACCACAGTATTTAAATTACAACAGGAGAATAACAGCCACAAGCTAGCAACAAAGGTATTCTTTAAAGAAACAGACACACACACACTCCTGCACATAAACAGCCACCATCCAAAACATACCTTTCGGGGGCTGGTGAAGTCACAACTGACACGTTTTCACCGCATATGCACAAACGGAGAGGACTTTAGGGAAGCCACCACAACCCTATTTACTGCACTGAGACAGAGAGGTTACACAAAAAGGTTCCTCAGGCACCTTAAGTCTGATTTCCTGAGGGGACTGAATAGCCCACGGCCAAACAGAGAAGTAGCAAGACTACCACTGATAACGACATACGATACAATGACCAAACTAATACACGGAGTGATTAAAACCCAATTTGGGAAACTAAAAGAGGATGTTGACACACTTAGTCGATACCACATAACGTCGGCATACAAAAGAACTCGGAACCTTCGCGACATGCTGGTTCGGAGTAGGATAAGAAAACAGACAACCCAGAACTGCACAAACCCAAAATGTGGGACGTGTAAATACCTAATAATCCGCAAAATGATACAAAATAGACACACAGGAAAAGCAGCCCTAATTAAACAAAGAATTACATGTGAACAGCACAATGCTGTTTATGCAATTCGATGCAAACAATGCCACATCTTGTATGTAGGAGAAACAGGGAATAGTCTAAGGATGAGGCTCACAGGGCACCTCAGTGCTATTAGAACAAAGGATGTATACAAACCTACCTCCCGACACTTCATGGAGCATGGTCTTGAATCCCTGGAATTTATGGGGTTGGAGACCAACATGAACTGGACAACCTCACAAAGGAAGAGGAGGGAAAAACACTGGATAACAACCCTACAAACTCAGTTACCAAAGGGCTTAAATCAGATCTAAAATGGGGGAAATCCAACATCAAAAAACAAAACTGCCCCGACCTTAATTACCACAAATCCCAACCCCAACTTGATAAACCTCCCAAACCGCAACCACACCACACCCTACCCTAATCACAATAAACAGAGCTAACCCCTACTGTTTAAGCTAACCAAAACCACTAAACCCCACACTGCCCACAACAAACAGACCAAAGCCCCAACCCTAACTACAAACAGACCACATCCATATCCCAAATCCTAACTCCAAATGCACCCCACTCTACCCCTAAAGCCTAACCGTAACTCTAATACAGCAAACCTAATCTCCCACCCCACCCCTAAAATCTAAGCCTAACACACCCCACCCTACTCCTAAACCCTGACCCTCACTTAACCCTACCCCTAATGCAACCCTAACCCATAACTCCAACCCCCCAGCCCTGAATCTAATCACAACTCTCCAAATGCACCCCACTCTACCCCTAAAGCCTAACCGTAACTCTAATACAGCAAACCTAATCTCCCACCCCACCCCTAAAATCTAAGCCTAACACACCCCACCCTACTCCTAAACCCTGACCCTCACTTAACCCTACCCCTAATGCAACCCTAACCCATAACTCCAACCCCCCAGCCCTGAATCTAATCACAACTCTCCAAATGCACCCCACTCTACCCCTAAAGCCTAACCGTAACTCTAATACAGCAAACCTAATCTCCCACCCCACCCCTAAAATCTAAGCCTAACACACCCCACCCTACTCCTAAACCCTGACCCTCACTTAACCCTACCCCTAATGCAACCCTAACCCATAACTCCAACCCCCCAGCCCTGAATCTAATCACAACTCTCCAAATGCACCCCACTCTACCCCTAAAGCCTAACCGTAACTCTAATACAGCAAACCTAATCTCCCACCCCACCCCTAAAATCTAAGCCTAACACACCCCACCCTACTCCTAAACCCTGACCCTCACTTAACCCTACCCCTAATGCAACCCTAACCCATAACTCCAACCCCCCAGCCCTGAATCTAATCACAACTCTCCAAATGCACCCCACTCTACCCCTAAAGCCTAACCGTAACTCTAATACAGCAAACCTAATCTCCCACCCCACCCCTAAAATCTAAGCCTAACACACCCCACCCTACTCCTAAACCCTGACCCTCACTTAACCCTAACCCTAATGCAACCCTAACCCATAACTCCAACCCCCCAGCCCTGAATCTAATCACAACTCTCCAAATGCACCCCACTCTACCCCTAAAGCCTAACCGTAACTCTAATACAGCAAACCTAATCTCCCACCCCACCCCTAAAATCTAAGCCTAACACACCCCACCCTACTCCTAAACCCTGACCCTCACTTAACCCTACCCCTAATGCAACCCTAACCCATAACTCCAACCCCCCAGCCCTGAATCTAATCCCCTACCCTGATGCACCCTACCCTACCCCTAAACACCTAACCCTAACCCTGATGCACCCAACCCTACCCCTAAAACATAACCCTAACCCCACCCCACCCCTAAACACCTAACCCTAACCCTGATGCACCCCAACCTAACCCCAATATAGCCCTGAACCTAACTGCGACCCTGACCCTCACCTAACCCCAACACTAACCCCAGTGCAGCAACCCTAACCCTAACCTGAACCCCCCAACCTCAATACAACATAACCCTAACACTACGTAAAATAAAGGGTAGAGTTCCAACACCAATAATAATAACTAAATACGACATAGAGGCCATAAATTGGCAAAACCCAGGAACTGATTATAACCCCAGAGGGGGATCAAAGGATTACGGATCAAGAAATTACTAAGAAGCGATCGGCAAGAAAAAGAAGCCAGGTGGTAAGGTAAAGCGTGGGCCAACCAAAAGTGGCAGGTATAAGTGACAAGAAGCTCAAGGGATGAGTGAGAATACGAACACAAGAGGGTGTAACTACCCTCCTGCCCACACCATACAACCTAACCCTAACCCTAACCCTAACCCTAACCCTAACCCTAACCCTAACCCTAACCCTAACCCTAACCCTAACCCTAACCCTAACCCTAACCCTAACCCTAACCCTAACCCTAACCCTAACCCTAACCCTAACCCTAACCCTAACCCTAACCCTAACCCTAACCCTAATGCAGCGTAACCCTAACCCTAACCCTAACCCTAACCCTAACCCTAACCCTAACCCTAACCCTAACCCTAACCCTAACCCTAACCCTAACCCTAACCCTAACCCTAACCCTAACCCTAACCCTAACCCTAACCCTAACCCTAACCCTAACCCTAACCCTAACCCTAACCCTAACCCTAACCCTAACCCTAACCCTAACCCTAACCCTAACCCTAACCCTAACCCTAACCCTAACCCTAACCCTAACCCTAACCCTAACCCTAACCCTAACCCTAACCCTAACCCTAACCCTAACCCTAACCCTAACCTAACCTTTGCAAGTGACGCACTAAGGACTTGGTCTGTTTGTTTGTAGCTCCCTGATGAGCCTCAAGATGGCGAAACCGGTCGGAGTGTTCCAAGAAGGAACGATGGATGGTACTTAAGGCTGCAGGACAGGACACATTCAGTAGTAGCCAAGCAGGAACTCTGGATGGTGCCTAAAGCTAAAGCACAAGGTGCATTCATTTGGACAACAGCAACAGTCTGAGGTGCGGGCCAGAACCAAGAGGCAGACAACATAGGGAGGGCGTTTCCCCCCTCTGCCCACCATTTTAAAACCTAACTTTTGCAAGTGACGCACTAAGGACTTGGTCTGTTTGTTTATAGCTCCCTGATGAGCCGCAAGATGGCGAAACCGGTCGGAGTGTTCCAAGAAGGAACGATGGATGGTACTTAAGGCTGCAGGACAGGACACATTCAGTAGTAGCCAAGCAGGAACTCTGGATGGTGCCTAAAGCTAAAGCACAAGGTGCATTCATTTGGACAACAGCAACAGTCTGAGGTGCGGGCCAGAACCAAGAGGCAGACAACATAGGGAGGGCGTTTCCCCCCTCTGCCCACCATTTTAAAACCTAACTTTTGCAAGTGACGCACTAAGGACTTGGTCTGTTTGTTTATAGCTCCCTGATGAGCCGCAAGATGGCGAAACCGGTCGGAGTGTTCCAAGAAGGAACGATGGATGGTACTTAAGGCTGCAGGACAGGACACATTCAGTAGTAGCCAAGCAGGAACTCTGGATGGTGCCTAAAGCTAAAGCACAAGGTGCATTCATTTGGACAACAGCAACAGTCTGAGGTGCGGGCCAGAACCAAGAGGCAGACAACATAGGGAGGGCGTTTCCCCCCTCTGCCCACCATTTTAAAACCTAACTTTTGCAAGTGACGCACTAAGGACTTGGTCTGTTTGTTTATAGCTCCCTGATGAGCCGCAAGATGGCGAAACCGGTCGGAGTGTTCCAAGAAGGAACGATGGATGGTACTTAAGGCTGCAGGACAGGACACATTCAGTAGTAGCCAAGCAGGAACTCTGGATGGTGCCTAAAGCTAAAGCACAAGGTGCATTCATTTGGACAACAGCAACAGTCTGAGGTGCGGGCCAGAACCAAGAGGCAGACAACATAGGGAGGGCGTTTCCCCCCTCTGCCCACCATTTTAAAACCTAACTTTTGCAAGTGACGCACTAAGGACTTGGTCTGTTTGTTTATAGCTCCCTGATGAGCCGCAAGATGGCGAAACCGGTCGGAGTGTTCCAAGAAGGAACGATGGATGGTACTTAAGGCTGCAGGACAGGACACATTCAGTAGTAGCCAAGCAGGAACTCTGGATGGTGCCTAAAGCTAAAGCACAAGGTGCATTCATTTGGACAACAGCAACAGTCTGAGGTGCGGGCCAGAACCAAGAGGCAGACAACATAGGGAGGGCGTTTCCCCCCTCTGCCCACCATTTTAAAACCTAACTTTTGCAAGTGACGCACTAAGGACTTGGTCTGTTTGTTTATAGCTCCCTGATGAGCCGCAAGATGGCGAAACCGGTCGGAGTGTTCCAAGAAGGAACGATGGATGGTACTTAAGGCTGCAGGACAGGACACATTCAGTAGTAGCCAAGCAGGAACTCTGGATGGTGCCTAAAGCTAAAGCACAAGGTGCATTCATTTGGACAACAGCAACAGTCTGAGGTGCGGGCCAGAACCAAGAGGCAGACAACATAGGGAGGGCGTTTCCCCCCTCTGCCCACCATTTTAAAACCTAACTTTTGCAAGTGACGCACTAAGGACTTGGTCTGTTTGTTTATAGCTCCCTGATGAGCCGCAAGATGGCGAAACCGGTCGGAGTGTTCCAAGAAGGAACGATGGATGGTACTTAAGGCTGCAGGACAGGACACATTCAGTAGTAGCCAAGCAGGAACTCTGGATGGTGCCTAAAGCTAAAGCACAAGGTGCATTCATTTGGACAACAGCAACAGTCTGAGGTGCGGGCCAGAACCAAGAGGCAGACAACATAGGGAGGGCGTTTCCCCCCTCTGCCCACCATTTTAAAACCTAACTTTTGCAAGTGACGCACTAAGGACTTGGTCTGTTTGTTTATAGCTCCCTGATGAGCCGCAAGATGGCGAAACCGGTCGGAGTGTTCCAAGAAGGAACGATGGATGGTACTTAAGGCTGCAGGACAGGACACATTCAGTAGTAGCCAAGCAGGAACTCTGGATGGTGCCTAAAGCTAAAGCACAAGGTGCATTCATTTGGACAACAGCAACAGTCTGAGGTGCGGGCCAGAACCAAGAGGCAGACAACATAGGGAGGGCGTTTCCCCCCTCTGCCCACCATTTTAAAACCTAACTTTTGCAAGTGACGCACTAAGGACTTGGTCTGTTTGTTTATAGCTCCCTGATGAGCCGCAAGATGGCGAAACCGGTCGGAGTGTTCCAAGAAGGAACGATGGATGGTACTTAAGGCTGCAGGACAGGACACATTCAGTAGTAGCCAAGCAGGAACTCTGGATGGTGCCTAAAGCTAAAGCACAAGGTGCATTCATTTGGACAACAGCAACAGTCTGAGGTGCGGGCCAGAACCAAGAGGCAGACAACATAGGGAGGGCGTTTCCCCCCTCTGCCCACCATTTTAAAACCTAACTTTTGCAAGTGACGCACTAAGGACTTGGTCTGTTTGTTTATAGCTCCCTGATGAGCCGCAAGATGGCGAAACCGGTCGGAGTGTTCCAAGAAGGAACGATGGATGGTACTTAAGGCTGCAGGACAGGACACATTCAGTAGTAGCCAAGCAGGAACTCTGGATGGTGCCTAAAGCTAAAGCACAAGGTGCATTCATTTGGACAACAGCAACAGTCTGAGGTGCGGGCCAGAACCAAGAGGCAGACAACATAGGGAGGGCGTTTCCCCCCTCTGCCCACCATTTTAAAACCTAACTTTTGCAAGTGACGCACTAAGGACTTGGTCTGTTTGTTTATAGCTCCCTGATGAGCCGCAAGATGGCGAAACCGGTCGGAGTGTTCCAAGAAGGAACGATGGATGGTACTTAAGGCTGCAGGACAGGACACATTCAGTAGTAGCCAAGCAGGAACTCTGGATGGTGCCTAAAGCTAAAGCACAAGGTGCATTCATTTGGACAACAGCAACAGTCTGAGGTGCGGGCCAGAACCAAGAGGCAGACAACATAGGGAGGGCGTTTCCCCCCTCTGCCCACCATTTTAAAACCTAACTTTTGCAAGTGACGCACTAAGGACTTGGTCTGTTTGTTTATAGCTCCCTGATGAGCCGCAAGATGGCGAAACCGGTCGGAGTGTTCCAAGAAGGAACGATGGATGGTACTTAAGGCTGCAGGACAGGACACATTCAGTAGTAGCCAAGCAGGAACTCTGGATGGTGCCTAAAGCTAAAGCACAAGGTGCATTCATTTGGACAACAGCAACAGTCTGAGGTGCGGGCCAGAACCAAGAGGCAGACAACATAGGGAGGGCGTTTCCCCCCTCTGCCCACCATTTTAAAACCTAACTTTTGCAAGTGACGCACTAAGGACTTGGTCTGTTTGTTTATAGCTCCCTGATGAGCCGCAAGATGGCGAAACCGGTCGGAGTGTTCCAAGAAGGAACGATGGATGGTACTTAAGGCTGCAGGACAGGACACATTCAGTAGTAGCCAAGCAGGAACTCTGGATGGTGCCTAAAGCTAAAGCACAAGGTGCATTCATTTGGACAACAGCAACAGTCTGAGGTGCGGGCCAGAACCAAGAGGCAGACAACATAGGGAGGGCGTTTCCCCCCTCTGCCCACCATTTTAAAACCTAACTTTTGCAAGTGACGCACTAAGGACTTGGTCTGTTTGTTTATAGCTCCCTGATGAGCCGCAAGATGGCGAAACCGGTCGGAGTGTTCCAAGAAGGAACGATGGATGGTACTTAAGGCTGCAGGACAGGACACATTCAGTAGTAGCCAAGCAGGAACTCTGGATGGTGCCTAAAGCTAAAGCACAAGGTGCATTCATTTGGACAACAGCAACAGTCTGAGGTGCGGGCCAGAACCAAGAGGCAGACAACATAGGGAGGGCGTTTCCCCCCTCTGCCCACCATTTTAAAACCTAACTTTTGCAAGTGACGCACTAAGGACTTGGTCTGTTTGTTTATAGCTCCCTGATGAGCCGCAAGATGGCGAAACCGGTCGGAGTGTTCCAAGAAGGAACGATGGATGGTACTTAAGGCTGCAGGACAGGACACATTCAGTAGTAGCCAAGCAGGAACTCTGGATGGTGCCTAAAGCTAAAGCACAAGGTGCATTCATTTGGACAACAGCAACAGTCTGAGGTGCGGGCCAGAACCAAGAGGCAGACAACATAGGGAGGGCGTTTCCCCCCTCTGCCCACCATTTTAAAACCTAACTTTTGCAAGTGACGCACTAAGGACTTGGTCTGTTTGTTTATAGCTCCCTGATGAGCCGCAAGATGGCGAAACCGGTCGGAGTGTTCCAAGAAGGAACGATGGATGGTACTTAAGGCTGCAGGACAGGACACATTCAGTAGTAGCCAAGCAGGAACTCTGGATGGTGCCTAAAGCTAAAGCACAAGGTGCATTCATTTGGACAACAGCAACAGTCTGAGGTGCGGGCCAGAACCAAGAGGCAGACAACATAGGGAGGGCGTTTCCCCCCTCTGCCCACCATTTTAAAACCTAACTTTTGCAAGTGACGCACTAAGGACTTGGTCTGTTTGTTTATAGCTCCCTGATGAGCCGCAAGATGGCGAAACCGGTCGGAGTGTTCCAAGAAGGAACGATGGATGGTACTTAAGGCTGCAGGACAGGACACATTCAGTAGTAGCCAAGCAGGAACTCTGGATGGTGCCTAAAGCTAAAGCACAAGGTGCATTCATTTGGACAACA